>NW_028280993.1:410833-719166 GCF_059751285.1 Brachycentrus maculatus | reverse complement strand
TCGAGATACGAGTAAATAAGTCCTTAACGCTTTAAAAATATACTTAAAAAAACCTACTTTTCTAAGAATTTTTTATAATATTTATATTTATTCACGCGCCATAAGCTATCTTGGCCTACAGTAAAAAAATATTTTTCTGCGTTAAGAAAAAAAAGGAAAAAGTCGAATAGATTTTTAGAAAGATTTTTTAAATTCACTTTATGATAGTCACTTTGTGATAATATCTATACGTTTTTAAAATTACATTTTACTTTGTAAATACTACTAATTTATCAAGTAAAATGACTTTAACTTGGTAAATTACTAGGAAAATAACACGGGATCGTTTTCATGCGGTCTTTGAAAATTATCCCGAATGCATCGAAACACGTGTCACAATAGATTTTAAGAAATAGTGGTATTTACCAAGTGAAATTTAAATTAAAAATGTATGGATTTTTATTTAGCAGTCGAAATTATAGGCCCAACTGCAGTTTTTCTCCATTACTTAATTCACAAAATGTTCACATATGAATCAGGACATGTTGGGTTCGAATTAAGTCAGATCATACAGAGTGCCGTGAAAATACAAACTTTTTGTATTTTCATCTGTTGATGAGAACATCTGTAGTTCTCGAAACTAGTCGTGTTTACATTAATAAACTCAAACAAGTTGTCTTAAACAAGTGTTTTATTTTTATGCTCAAAAAATATTGCTTAAATATTTGATTTGTAATTTGCGGGAATCGAATCTGCAACGTCAGTTAAACAGTCGGACGTCTACCAAACAACGCCACGGCATGTCACAAGATGATAAACTGCAAAACAATTCGATTTGTCTGGGGAATTTTAATGTGTAATTAATTAAATATGAATTGAATCGTTGGTTGGGTAATATATCAGAGCATTAATTTGTAATTGTGAAATTTACTAAGCTGAACAAATAAGATTTATTCCACAAACACGATTTTCTTTGATGAAGTTGTCACTTTGAAACATGGTCGATATTGCGTCTACATTCTCATTTACATTTTGAGACAAAGTACTCTTCAATTGTTTAATTTACTTCACGGGTGATTAAAAAAAAACATATATATTTAATAAACTTCTTGCGCGTGTACATATACTAGAATCTCCACGTACGTACTTATTGCTTAAAAATAATCGGACTTTTTGATTTAAAGTAGTTGGACTTTTTGCTTTTAAGTAATTAGACTTATTGCTTTAAAGTAATTGAACTTATGCGTCTTGCTTTAAAGTTATATCTTCCGACCAATCGACAAATCAAGAAATAGTCACCAAGAATTAAACCTTATACGGCTGTTTAAAATTAATGAGCACATGTCGCTCACTCCTTTCAACAACGACATGTATCAAAAAACTTGATTTTTCAGGAGATCGTTTTTAAAGTTTAAAAATATAACACAATTTATTAAAAATAAATATCAAGCCACTTATTGAACTTTTTACTGAGCAACGATTTTTTTTAGGTCAAAACCTGAGGGTTTTTTCTCCATTTGAAAAATGTTAAGTATATTTAAAAAAATAATTAAACAATACCCTTTAAAACACGTAAACATTAAGTTAAAAATATGCCACTTTTGCTGGGATATAGTACATTTTCTAGGCATTCCGAAAACATGCACAACTGAATTGACATTTTTTTTATATATGAAGTTATTGAAAGGAGCGAGCAATGTATGAAAATTTAAGCATAAATTATTTAGTTGGAGTACAAACGATTAAATATTTAGAATATTGTAAAAGAATGAATAGAAAAGTGAGAAAAATGT
Source organism: Brachycentrus maculatus (assembly GCF_059751285.1). Taxonomy (NCBI): domain Eukaryota; kingdom Metazoa; phylum Arthropoda; class Insecta; order Trichoptera; family Brachycentridae; genus Brachycentrus; species Brachycentrus maculatus. The sequence goes on along the minus strand of NW_028280993.1, from coordinate 717,394 downwards.
TGGCTTGAGAAAACTTTTATTTAGCAAAGACCCTTTATTTTGTTGTATGCAAGATCCAAACCCCAGATTATTTTTACATACTGCGAAACGCCTGATAACATGATTTAACATTTTTTATGCAGCTTATGATTTGACCAGTTATTTTTATTCGCAACATTGTGTCCTAATACTTGTTCACAAATCTGGGGTTTCACACAAAATTTGATTGGCATGTGCTTAATGTGATCATTTAACCAGCCTATGAAAGATCATCGGCCCCGATAATACCCAGAATACGAAATTCTTCTTCATCTATGTCGGGACGTCAAAAATTAAACGTTTTCGTCTGTTTGAACACAAAGTTTAACAGAGTCCAACAATTACAGATGTTATATTTTCTATTTTTTTTTTATATTTTCTCATTTATTTCTTTTAAATATGCTTCTAATGCCTATTTATTAAACCTGTTTATTGTTTTTATAATTTGCCATGTATTAGTTTTAATTATCAAAAAATCTTTTTTGTTACCTACTTTATTATGTGTGTTTCAGTTTTGTTAACCTTAATTCTATGTCCCAAAATGAGAAATAGAAATTACTCATCGGGAATATTTTATGTATATATGTACCATGGACTGGTACCTGAAGCGGAGGGCTGATCACCTTTCCTTCATGTATAAACGATCAAGATAACACTGCGTTTATTGACACAGTGCCCTATGCACCATTTGGGTGCGGATAAGGGTTTTATATATATTATATATGTATGTAATATGTTTTGAAAAAGTAAATAAATAAATACTTACAGTATTGAATTAATTACATTGTTTTTCTTGTTGAATTCGTATTATTTAACTCTTTTTTGACCTGGAAACGACGTTCTGGCATTTCTTGTAAAATGTAAGCCGCAAATTTCTCGGTACATGACTGTTTACCCGACATAAAGCCAATCAGCTGGCAGACCACTGAATCGTCATACGTGAAACAACTGTTTACATATTCCGAGTGTGTTGATATTATCTTAATCTAGATACTGCATTTCAACACATAGGTAATCAGTCGATGCCATTCTCACATGTGTACATTTTATAATTCTAGAGCAATGAAGGCGTCCAAAATTAATTTGAGTAATAAGTCAATCAAATTTAAGAATTTATATTATTTTTTGACATCTCATCAAAGATGAAGAAGAATATGGAGGTCTGGGCATTTACGGGGCTTCGACCATACCATACCATATATTACCATACCACACAGTTAAAGATGCTTAAAAAATACAAAATATCTTAAAACTATCAGTCAAAATGGTCGAGAGATCAAAATATTTGTTGAATGATAATTTCAAACAATTTTGAAAATCAAACATTTGTATAACATTTGTAATCACCTGTCGACAAAAACATCAGTAATTTTTCGTGTGTAATGAAATAAAACTCAATAAGTAGTACACAAGTGTTTATTTTTTTTAAATAATCAACATGTCATTCCACAAAGTTAATACCGAATCAATGAATTATATAATATTTTTTGGCATCTCATCAAAGATGAAGAAGAATATGGAGGTCTGGGCATTTACGGGGCTGACCACTGTTATATGTTGGTTTAAGTGATCACTTTACACACGTGTAACATTCACCAATTCTACCCATTATTGACAACCACACTACTCAAATTCTTGGAAGTTCTATATGTACGAACCAATTTAGAAACCTTGTTCTTGAATCACTAGAACTTCACTAGAGACATCTATAGGTGAGATGTAAAGAAGCTTTTTACTAAGCAGAAACTCTTATATTAGTATGTGAGGTCCGAGTCCTGGATTATAATCACACACATGAGAAACAAGTATTTGGACACACTCAAAATGTTGTAAGTAAGTCAATGAATAATAATTTCCAATGACTGCATCTAGGAAATGGACCAAAATTTTGGGGATTGAAACACGTGATTCTCACGCATCTCTCCGCGGGGGGTCTCCATTAAAATTAACAAGTGCAAATCAGTTATTTTCTCAGGGAAGTTGTAACAAATATCCACCTTGGGGGTAGAGATGCGCACGTTCCGCCCACCCCTAGCGCACTGGGCGCGGAGGGTGGGAATACCCCTTCGTGTCATTATGTGTTATAATATACGCGAGGTATTTGTCTAGATAATAACGCCGTTGTACTGTGATGCTCCTAGAGTCATATTAACATTTTTATATAGACTGTAACTATGTATGTATCTGAGATTTGACACGACTCAAATGCATGACTTTAACTATGTACTGTGATTGTGAAAACTATTTACATACAAAAAGTCTATTGAAATTGATTAAAATTTCTAGAAAAAAACTAACGTTTTCATCTCACCAATAGATGTCTCTAGTGAAGTTCTAGTGATTCAAGATCAATGTTTCAAAATTGGTTCATATATATATATATAGAACTTCCAAGAATTTGAGTAGTGTGGTTGTCAATAATGGGTAGAATAGGTGAATGTTACACGTTTGTAAAATGATCACTTAAACCAGCCTATGACGGTCGTAAATGCCCAGACTTCCATATTCTTTTTCATCTTTGATGAGATGTCAAAAAATAAGTAAACATAACGCCACTTCCCCGCAGAAATAGGCAGAGAGTATAGAACACCTCACCAATCTGTATTAGCTAACAATATTCGCCGCTTCTACATTCATGCATCTCCTCATACATATGTAACCTACTCCTGCCTTGACTACTTTCAAGTATTTGAAACACTTGACCATGCCAAATTTTCCTGGGTCTTCCCCAGCCTCTATAGCATTTTTTTAATTTTATGGATAATGCTTATCTAACCCTTACATTCTTTCCATATTTCACGATTCGTACATCTATGTATTATACATTTGATGCACATTCGTCTAAGAGATCGCATTCAGACTAATTTCATCCTTTTTTTTAACATTATTTGTATACATTTATTTAAATCACGATTTTAAACATATTTTTAAAAAAATAGTTTGCAAAGACCCACCAAGAAGCCACCTTGTGTGTTTTGTCGGTGGAGTTCTTTTTCAATACATTTTTTATTGTTTTTAACCATTTGAACCTAATATACACACAAACAAGAGAAAAAAATTAAGAATATATAAGTATATTTTACAATTTTCATAAAATTAACTCTTGATCATTTACCCATTCCTTTATTTTGCCTTTGTTCCATATTTTATTTAGACCTCTAACATCCGTCGGCAACAAATTAAAAATGTTCGACTGCCATATTTATTTATCTTATTTTACCAACTCTAAGCTTCACTTCCATACACTAGGATTGTTTCCAAGACTCCATTATGTACTGCCAGTCAGGCTTTAATTTGCTCTAACTTATAATTTATTACGTCTTAATTTAATAGAATTGAATTAAATTTCTGCCGTTTTGTATTCAAATTTTGTTTTTAATTCATTTAATGATCGGAATCATTAATCACCAAGTCAAGTTGATATAGAAAAAACTTTATTACACCATAAAAAGGGTGGTATGTTCATGTCCGACATCCCCAAACGTGATCATAACCCGATTTGTTCTATTTGTCTTTTCCCCTTTTGTGTTTCAGGGCTAACAAAAAGCTTATCTACAAAATATTTTTATTTTATTTATATATTTAATATAAATTATAATTTAGAATTTTACAAGAGTTTTTTATTATTTTAATTAGTCCGTCTCCGTGGTGTAATGGTCAGCGTGTTTAGCTACCGTGCTGGAGGTCCCAGATTCGATTCCCAGGGGGGTTAAAATGAATATTAATGATTTCACACTCTAATATTTATTTTATATTACTCTGGACTGGTCCCTGAAGCGCAGGAGTGATCATCTTGCCTTCTTATAATCAAGGATCAAAATAACATTGCGTCAATACGATGCAGTGCCCTATGCACCATTAGGTGCTGATAAGGGTTAGAGGGAGAATTAATTATCTAGACATTTTTACTTGACAATCTTAAAATTAATTATGCTGTTCTCTCTAAGAAAGAGACTAAGCTCTTGTGCTTGGAGAGGGATTTACGATTATTTTATTTATTGTTTTTGTTTGTTTGTGATATAATTTCTTTTTATTATAATCATTTATTATTTCATTTTTGGGTTTATTCTTCGATTAACATGTATATAAGTCATTAAATATATTTTTTTAGTATTTTAATGTCCTATTTTTTTTTTAATTTTAAGAAGGTTATTGACGTATTTGTGTGAGTAAAAAAAATTAATAAAAGTAAAAAATTTGTATCTTACAAAAAATATTTAAACAAATTGACCCTTATGCTCACACAATGGTGCATAGGGCACTGCATCAAATTAACGCAATATTTTTTCGATCGTTCATTATATTATATGAAGGCTATATGATCGGTCAATTTAACGAAATTTAAAGAACAAACAAAACAGTTATTTATATTCAGAATATTTTCAATTTGTACAAATACTTACCATTGAAAAACATAAAATATTACTATTGAAAAACAAATCTTTATTTTTCTCCATTTTGTTTTTTTTTGACATGGCTGTTTTGAACTCATGTATGTATCTAGGAGTATTATGAGATTGATCATATATGTAAGAGTTCCAAAAATTTTAATAGTATATTTGTCAATCAAAGGTAGAATGGTGAATGTTGCACGTATGTAAAGTAATCACTTGCTTTTTTTTATCACATTTTTTTAGTCTTACTTTTTGTATTTTGATAATGATATTTTTTTTAAATATTTAATACAATGTCATAATAGGGATAAAAGATTTTTTGGCAGCCCTGCATTTCATAACGACGTGATCACACGCGCATCCCTGATTTAACACTAACGTTTCATTGTAGGTTATTATTATTTTTTATTATTGTAACAGGGGTTGCAACTGGTAACAGTGTTCCGAGGGGGTGGTCGATCACCGTCCCAATTTATGACTATCATGAGATCACCATTAAACAACAATGTCAAAATACTCCTTAAGGGTGAGATTTGCTGTTTATTAATGTGTGAATTATGTTTATTATGTCGGAAAAGCTCACTGCGTTTAGTTGAGATAGTCGACCCTTACACGCAAATAAAAAATTCAATCAATGGAGAGTTACACGTTTCTTCACGCCCGATTTTTTTAAAGAATGGAAATTAAATATTTTTTGTTTGTTTAAGTGTTTAGAGGAAAAAATATTTACATTATCTTTATCTTCAACTCTTAGCCTTTTCATAAGTATTTTCTTTTTAAAACCAAATAATTATTTCGAAAAAAAACTATTTTTTTTAATAAATAAAAACTGTTTTTTGATAACATCAACACTTGTCGTGGGGTAACGTTACTGTTTAATATCGACTAGCTCGTTTTCGGTAACCTTGCTTTGAAAAAGGAATCAAGTTTTATAATTAAAATGTAACTTTGTTTTAAAATCACTATAAATATTTTATTATAACTTAATTGTCTACCGGTTTCGAAGCTAACAGCTTCTTTATCAAGACTGATTAGAAGCGTATTAATCAGAGTAATAATCAGTCTTGAAAACGAAGCGGTTAGCTTCGAAACCGGTAGACATTATAATTAAGTTATTATAAAATATTTATAGGGATTTTAAAACAAAGTTACATTTTAATTATAAAATGGAAAATCACAAAGTTTTGTTTGAACTTTTAAAGTTTGCTGTTTTCTTTTATAATCAACTCTCTAAAATTACGAAAATGCGTTTAAAATAGTTGAACTTTGTTATCTGACGAAAGTTTTTAGTTTTTTTTTAATCGTCGAAAGTTGATCTTACCACTAATAACTTAATTTTAGCAGTGTTGTTGTTCTCCGACTTGGTGCAGTCTATGACGGCATTATGTCTCAAATTGTAGAGCTAGACGTATGACGTCATTATTATGGCCGCTAAAAATTGTTTACATGCGGCGATACTTGAATTTCAGCATGTGTAATATAATATAATTTAAAATGTAACTTTGTTTTAAAATCACTATAAATATTTTTTTATAACTTAATTATAATGTCTACCGGTTTCGAAGCTAACCGCTTTTTTATCAAGACTGATTAGAAGCGTATTAATCAGAGTATTAATCAGTCTTGATAACGAAGCGGTTAGCTTCGAAACCGGTAGACATTATAATTAAGTTATAATAAAATATTTATAGTGATTTTAAAACAAAGTTACATTTAAAATTATAAAATGGAAAATCACAAAGTTAGTGCTTCAAATATAAATTATATGCTTATATTATCCACTGACACTTCGTGATGGAATTGCATTTTTAATATATTATTAGATTAAAACCAATATTTTTAGCTTTTCCACTTTATTTTTATTTAACCAGCGACAGGGTTTCGTCGTTACCGACATGTCACCGACCGACCGACCGACCAGTCTGATGATGTCGGTAACGACGAAACCCGGTCGCTGGTCAAATAAAAATAAAGTGGAAAAGCTAAAAATATTGGTTTTAATCTAATAATATATTACAAATTATATGCAATATAATATTAACAGGACGTCTTAATTCGTTTACATTTGACAAGATTTTTTGTCTATTACATATATCCGAAGCTCGTTAATTAGAAGACCGTTTTATCGAGGTTTTACTGTAAAAAATAATTTAAAACATCTGCTAATTTGTTTGGAATTGAGAATTCCCATGGGCAGGTTATTAGGCGGCCGAATCGTTTCACGACCACGAAGGTTCGCGGTTTGGTTGAAATTGGATCGAACCCCAGCCCCTCGGAGCGCTTCGGTTACCTAAATACCCGCTAATCCACAAACAGCCGAATTACGTCTTTGTCCATCGGCACGGAAACCACCGGTCGCGCGCGTGTGGCCGCCTCTGAAGGATTATACACTTGCGCCATATCGGATTATTGTTTTGACTCTAGTCTGCAGGGGTCGATAACCAATGGTGACGAAAAAAAAACTTCAAAATTTAACTAACTAAAACGACCAAAAATTATCAGTATTTAATTGAATTGTGGCTGATAACTTCAATCGGCATCTTAATTAAGTACAGCGTGACTAGCGACATACACATGGATCTAAAAATTCAAGAACACGTAGACGAGTACAAGTTATAATTTAAAGTTTAGTAGAGGGCTTATCACCTTTCCTTGATATGTTAACGATCAATATAACACCGCGTTTATATGATGCAGTGCCCTATGCACCATAGGGGTGTGGGTTTGAATGAATGAATGTTATAATCATTCGTCGGGTCGTAAGGGTTTAAGGGTCGTCAGCCCCGTAAATGCCCAGACTTCCATATTCTTCTTCATCAATATTGAGATGTCAAAAAATAATATGATAAATAACTCCTATAATTGGAGATAATCCAGATTTGTGAACAATTATTTGGACACACTCAAAACGTTGATTATAATAGAATAATTTTGTAGCTACATGCAATAACATTATATTTTGAACTGTAAAAAAAAAACTACGAGAAACCCAGATTTGTGAACAAAGATTCATATTATTATTTCATATAACATCTCATCAAAGATGAAGAATAATATGGAAGTCTGAGCATTTACGGGGCTGACGACCGTCATAGGCTGTTTAAAGTGATCACTTTACACTCGTGTAACATTCACCAATTCTACCCATTATTGACAACCACACTACTCAAATTCTTGGAACTTCTATATACATATGAACCAATTTCGAAACATTATTATTGAATCACTAGAACTTCACTAGAGACATCTGTTGGTGAGATGGAAATTCATCTTTGATGAGATGTTAAAAAACAATATGAAAATAACTCCTGTAATTGGAGATAATCCAGATTTTGTGAATACACACGTATTTAGACACATTCAAAATGTTGTAAACAAGGATTCACATCCAAAAGGTTGTGAACAAAACTATCAATTGAAAAAATACAAAAAGTATCAGTGCCTAATGAAGTGCTAGCCATTATCCTGGCATTACGTGACAAAGGATGCTCGCAAGGTCGCGTGGCGTCCGTCCCTCGCGCCGCGGCGCCGCGCCGACCCCGCGCCGCCCAGCCGGGGTCCCTGCACCCCCACCGGTAATTGGGACCGGCCACGTGGCCTAACCCTGATTTACCTGCGAGAATATAATAATATTTTTCAAATCATTACAATAGACAGTGTATTTTTTGGTAATTAAGAGTATGCGCACGCGGAACTGATTTAAATTGATGGTATTTGTGCATAATTATAATGATATTATTGATTTTTAAGTTTTGTACCGACATTTTTTGGTGGAACTGTCCGTACAAAAAAATTATGTAATTTTTCCACATGAATTTTATATGACCAAAAACCCGGTTGCTGGTCAAATAAAATTAATCTGGAAAAAATTACATAGTTGTTATTTTATTCTTTATAATTTTTGGATTATTAAAAATATACATTTATTATATACATAAGTCACATATCGCTCACTTCTTTCAAGAACGTCATAAATCAAAAAACAGATTTTTCAGGAGAACGTTTTTATAGTTCAAACATAAAATACAATGTATAAAAAATAAATACATATCTAGCCACTTTTTTAACTTTTTACTGTGCAATAGATATTTTTAGGTAGAACCTGAATATTTTTTCTCCATTTGAAAAATATTTAGTATATTTAAAAAAATAATTCAACAATACCTATTCTTCAAAATGTAAAAATTACACTTTCTGCCCTGTAGCGGGTAAATATTAAGTTAAAAATCTGCCGCTTTTGCTGGGATATAGAACATTTTCTAGGCATTACGAAAACATGCACAACTCGAAATTGACAATATTTTATTTATGACGTTCTTGAAAGGAGTGAGCGATATATAATATTCCCGATAAGTAATTTCCATGACTCATTTTGGGACATGGGATTAAACAAGACTGAAACCCAAATAAGAAAGTAAAAAATAAGAAAACACAGGACAGAATGTAAAATATAAAGCTATTAGAGGTACAGTAAAAAGGCATCTATAAAAAACACATAAGGTAAGAAGCATGTTTCAAGGATGATTGTGGAATGTCATGTTGATTATTGAAAATGAAACATGTATACTAAACCACTAATTGAGTTTTATTTCACACGACTAGTTTCGAAAACTACAGATGCTTTCATCGACAGGTGATCACAAAAACTCAAGTTTTTGTGACATTCAGGTGTATAACCAGAAACACGTTCAGATACAGAATAAGGCAAACGGAAATTCATAAAATGTGTAGTACGGAAGATATAGTCAGATAGAGAAGACAGCGAAAACGATTCTGGAATGCCCATATCAATGGAATACAAGAAAATGGACTGGCCCGAATTGCTTTTCAAGAAAACCCAGAAGGAAGAAAACCACCTGGAAGACTTCCAAAGCGATTGCGTCATAGATGGCCTATGAGAAGGAAGAAGAAGACGAAGACCTCCCATTCGCTTATTCTGTTATGTTCGATGATGCTTTTAGACAATATAGGAGTCTTGTAATCAAAGTAAGATAGAACGCATTAAGGCAGTCGCCTTAATAAATTTCTATACAAATCCATTGAAAAGAGGGCATGCTAATTCGAATTTATATCCCAACTCAACGAATTAAGGGGCTATACTCGTTTTTCCATTCCCATAAATCGTCTTGAGTTACATAGATGTCGCCACAATGTAAGCGGTGACATTTTTATCAAATTTGCGGGAACTATTTTGTCCATGAAACGGATATTTACTGCCGCGAAGGAAAATGCTTTTAGACGAAATAGAAAAAGTCGGGTTCTTTAAATGTAATTTAATCTACAATTTATAAATCTTCCTCTTCTTCTTCTTTAAATTATTTTTATTACTATTCTTCTTCTTCTTCTAGGCCTTGTGGTATGTTTTTAGGGGGATTAGCTTCCTACGATGTCGACTCACAACTGTCAATCCATCTCTTTGGTGGTCTGCCCGGAAGTCGTGTACCTTGAAGTTGACCATGCAGTGAAATTTGAGGGAGTCTGGATGGTTCCATTATCCTCACATGCGCACACCATTGTCTTCTTCGTTGCCTTCCCCACCAACGACATCTTCGATTTCGCATATTAAATAAAAATATAAAAGTTAGTTTCATCAAAAGTTAGCACTGTCCTTATTATTCATTTATCGATGAAGGCGTGCTGAGATGGTTTGGACACGTGAATCGAATGAGTGAAGAAAGAAAAGTAAAACAAATTTATGAGACGAATGTGGTTGGTAACAATACCATATGAAGACCGAGGAAAACTTGGCGTGAACAAGTATTTCAAATACTAGAAAATGGTCAGGTATGTATGAGGAGATACATGTATGTGATGCAAAGATTATTAGCGAAGACCGATTGGTGTGGCGTTCTATTTACTTATATGTTAGTTAGTATGTATATAACTGTATATATACCGTAAAGTGGGTATACTTTGCACCATGGGTGATACTTTGCACCACCTTCTGTAAAGAAATTGTGGAGCTGGTCATCTCTGATACATGTCATTTTTCATTATTTTTTCTATTGTTTCTGATAGATGGCACTTCAATCTACTTTTTAGTTTAAAGAAGTAACATTCGGTCGCTATTGCTTCAATGCGTATTTCCTGTCCGAACGTAAAGAAAGTTTTCTGTCTGAAAATTGTGTCCGAAAAAATCCAATGTAATCAGTATACTGAAACAAGTTACAACAAGTGAGTGGTCTCTAAATCGTAGGTAGGTAGGCCCTGCTTTTCTCAAATGTTGTATTTTTTGGTTACGTTGTCAAGTTTATGTTAAAAATTATATTTTTTTAAGAACTTACTTGTATTGACTACATTTGGGGTAACATTGCACCTGGTGCAAAGTATCCACAAAGGGCCATAGTTAATTAATTTGATCAAAAGTCTTAAAACGGCTAATACAACTTGACATTTTTGCTAAATATCTATAGGTTTTGTGTACTTACCTAATTCCTGAGGGTATATTTTTTTTCAAAAATGTCAAGAACACACAAACAGCGGCCTTATGCCAGACGATACTGCGATTTTACACCGAAGAGAGTGGAGCAGTGTTTGGAGGCTATTCGAAATGGTACAATCAGTCAAAGAAAGGCTGGAAAAAAGTTATAAATCCCCAGAAGGACGATTAACTATAAACTCAAAGGTCAGCACACAAAACCTGTGGGAAAACCTCCGATATGTGACAAGGGCGAAGAGCAATCCTTCGTAAACTGCATAGTAGACATGAGTAAGTACGATTTTCCAATGAGTGTTTTTAACATTCGCTACATTCTAATAGCCTATTTGGATAGATTTGGCAGAAGAGTGCGAATATTAAAGAACATCGTACCAGGCTCTGAATGGATAAGATCATTTTTGCAAAGACATAAAACCTTGACTGTTGCTAAAACTAGTCAGTTGCTTAATCGGTTGCCATTAAAAGCGTATGACAATGACGTGCGCCAGAGTTTTCAACAGTTTTTGGAAGAAAACAGATTCAACCCAAAGAATTCAGTCTTAAAACGCAGGAAAACGATACCGATAGAACCAGGTAAGAGCATTGCTCACGATCCAAATGTCGAAATGAACGTTGACGAGACACAAATGCTACCTGAATCAACTACATCAATGATCCCACCTTCCGCATGGAAACTTCCAGCATATCTAGCATTAACTGATAAAAGTTCACACGGAAGCTTTGAGGAAGAGGGAGAAGAACAAAAACGATGACTGAAACCAGTTATCGTATTTGTTCCTCAGTGTCATTAGGACCAGTAAAAAAGAAGGTGGGAGAATATGTCGTATTTCATTATGAAGGAGAAAATTTTCCGGGACAGATTTTGGAAATAAAGAAAAACAGAGCTGTTAAATCCATGCAGGAGAGTCTCAAATCGTATAAATGGCCGATGAAGGATGACTTTCTTCAATATTCTTGGAAGGATGTAGTGGGTTCCATAAAAGAACCGAAAATGCAATCCAAAAGAGGTTTCTTTACCGTCCCGGAACTTGACCATATTTAGACCTAATTTAATTTTAATTCCTATTATCTATGTAGAACGATATGTTTTAATATCCACCTTTTATTTTATATAATTTTAAACCTTCAGTATTGGAAATAAAAAACATTTTTGTTAGATTTTTTAAAATTTAAAAAAAATAATTCTATCAAGTGTCTTATTTTTCCATAATTATACAATAATATAATCTGCATTTAGCGAACTGTGAGCCAAAACCCTTCACGAGGTGCAATGAAACTTGTAAGATAGCCTTTACTTTGCATAAATTTGGATTCTAGTACGAAAAGTGTAGAGAAAATATCATGGTGCAAAGTTGTACTTTACCCCGGGATACTTTGCACCAAAATATAAATATAAAAAAAAAATACAGGCAAAATAGATAAAAATTTTAAAATGTGTCAGACATGTTACAGGTATATGTGTTATTACATTGCAATAGTTGAAACCTCAGAAAAAGTAAAAAACCTGATCTGAATAGACAATTTTTTGAAAAAATGCAGTATTTTGGTGCAATGTATACCCACTTTACGGTATATATATATATATATATATATATATATATATATATATATATATATATATATATATATATATATATATATATATATATATATATATATAAATATATATATATGTAATAAAATAACTAGGTACCTACCCATACATTTTATTAAGTACCTACAAATAGTACCTACATAAAACAGTTCTACCAACAGATGTCGCATGCGTCACTCAGAAGAAAACAAAAGACTTCCGATAATATTATTAACTGTCAGAATCAGATAGATAGATAGATAGATAGATATAAAAATTATTATAAAGATAAATTAAGAATAAACTTTAATTACAAAGCAACACATTGTTTATTTTATTATTATACGCCCACTTTACATATTATTTACACCCAATTTATAAAGAAAAATATTACCACGTTATAAAACGACAATTTTGTTAATCAAAAATAAAGAAACAAAATAAAAATAAAAATGGATACTGCTCCTCAAACATTACAAAACTTACTAGAAAAATTAATACAAAATGCTCAGGTAAGCAAACATCAAAATTTAAAAGATATTTCAGAGAAGTTCATCATTGAAAAATTTACAAGCAAAAATCCTAATGCAAACCAGTGGATGGATATTTTTGAAAAAGAATGTATACGTTTTGAGGTGACAACGGATGAGAAAAAAATTGAAATATTAAGATTGTTTATGGATAAAAGTTGTGAAGATTGGTACAGTTCGATGATGATAAAATTTTCCATGAACTCAGAATGGATAGTATGGAAAAACAACTTTTGTAAAACATTTACAAACAAGGGATGGAACCATGTAATGTTTGCATTATCTTTTAAATATAACGACGGTTCCTTGTTAGACTATGCCATAAGGAAGGAAAAACTTTTGTTGGAGATGAGAAGAACGATCGACATGGGTACCTTAGTAGATCTTATTGTGGCTGGTTTACCAGAATTTATAATTAATAAGATTGATAGAGAAAAATTAGAAGATACAGTCGATTTATTCAATGAAGTAAAAAAACACGAAAACATTGTAAATAAAAAAAGGTTTTCGGATCAAAGAAGATATGGAAATCTAAGAACTAGTGGTAAAATTAAAGATAAAAGTCCATGTAAGATTTGTGAAAAATTAAATAAGGGAACTCGATATCACCCTGAAGTAACGTGCTGGTTTAAAACAAAGGAGGATGATAAGGTTAATAATAAAAATGAAGATTTACAAATTATACAGAAACAGTGCTTGAAGAATGAAAATAAAAATAATGTGGAAAAAATTTCTACAAAATATAAAATAAAATATACTCCAGAAAAGAAGAATTTCGAAGCAGATTGTGTGAGCAGGAATCCAGTTTTAGAATCGAATGAAAATGCAGATGAACAATTAAAAGTTGTACATTTGGTTATATTAGAAGATACTTTAAGAGATCTGAATAAAAATGAAGGAATTCAAAAGAAAAAAACAAATGAATTGAAAAAAACTGTGTCTACTTTAAAAGGGTTAAGAAGAAAAAAAAAATACAAAAAAAAGAAGGAAAAAAAAAAAAGAACAGAAAAAAGAAAAAAAAAGAAAGAGAAAAAAAAACAAGAAAGAAAAAAAAGAAAGAAAAAAAAGAAGGAAAAAAGAAAAAAAAAAAAAAAACAACTTTATCATATCACTAAACTTATACTAGTCCCTTCACTACAAGAAGATGATCCGGAGGACGAGTGAAAATTTTACTATGAATTTTCATCCCCAAGGGGGGAGATGTAATAAAATAACTAGGTACCTACCCATACATTTTATTAAGTACCTACAAATAGTACCTACATAAAACAGTTCTACCAACAGATGTCGCATGCGTCACTCAGAAGAAAACAAAAGACTTCCGATAATATTATTAACTGTCAGAATCAGATAGATAGATAGATAGATAGATATAAAAATTATTATAAAGATAAATTAAGAATAAACTTTAATTACAAAGCAACACATTGTTTATTTTATTATTATACGCCCACTTTACATATTATTTACACCCAATTTATAAAGAAAAATATTACCACGTTATATATATATATATATATATATATATATATATATATATATATATATATATATATATATATATATATATATATATATATATATATATATATATATATAAATCCAATCCAATCCTCTCCAAGCACAAGAGCTAAGTCTCTTTATTGGAGAGAACTGCATTTTTAATTTTAAGATATAATATTAAATTATATATTAAATATCGATTATTACATCGTGGATTTGAAAATGAATGCGCTTTAAATCAAGGTCAAAACGTCACCGATGTGCTAATAAATTAAATAATTTATTTTTAAACGATGAAACAGATGTTCAATTGGTACCTACGCATAAACGTACAATATAATAATATAAAAAAACACACAAGCTACGTATTTTTACTTTCGAAGAAGCGATCTATGTATTTATTTGTTAATTTTCACCGTACACATAATTATATTACCATATTATTTTTGACATCTCATCAAAGATGAAGAAGAACATGGAAGTCTGGGCATTTACGGGGCTGACGACCGTCATAGGCTGGTTTAAGTGATCACTTTACACACGTGTAACATTCACCAATTCTACCCATTATTGACAACCACACCATTTAAATTCTTGGAAGTTCTGTATATATGAACCAATTAAGAAACCTTGTTCTTGAATCAATAGAACTTCACTAGAGACATCTATTGGTGAGATATAAAGAAGCTTTTTATTAAGCAGAAACTCTTATATTAGTATGTGAGATCCAAATCCTGGATTATAATCACACACATGAGAAACGCCAGAAAATACCATTTTCATTTTTATTATTTAAGCTTATAATTTAACCAGACAATTTATTTACAACATTTTGAGTGTGTCCAAATACTTGTTCACAAAATCTGGATTATCTCCAATTACAGGAGTTATTTTCATATTATTTTTGACATCTCATCAAAGATGAAGAAGAACAATGTTCTTCTTCATCTTTGATGAGATGTCAAAAATAATATGAAAATAACTCCTGTAATTGGAGATAATCCAGATTTTGTGAACAAGTATTTGGACACACTTAAAATTTTGTAAATTATATTACCAATTACAATAATGTGCCCTTACAGAGTTTTCCAGTGCCAAAGGCATTTCACGATATCTTTTTATAAATCTATACCAAAGAAAATTATTAATGGCATGCAATCAAATACAACATGGCCGAATGATGCGATCTATTTCAGATCAAATTTATGAGGCGAATGTAACATAATGTAACCATGTAGTTTTACAAATTAAACGCCCAATCAATAAACAAATGCCCTATAATACTCGTACATTTGCATTTTAAACCACGTTCGCCTGAATGATCGCACTGCTACTGGATTCAGTCTTTTTTTAATATTACTTTTTAAAAGAGTGTATCAAAATTAAAATCCCATTTCGAAATTAATCAAGCGTGGAAAACATGTAAATTCAATTTCGTTCAATTTTCGCTAATTAGTGAAAATGAAAAATTTATAAAACCCGCGATAAATGAAATCAGGGTGGCACTCGAATAATTAAACGCGAATAAATTTTATATGTAACGCTCAAAAAAGGATTTTAAGCCGGTCGTTCGTTAATTAATGAAATTTTAATAATGATTTAAATCTCTCCCTTCATTAGCCGACAGAATAATTGAATCCTGATTGGGTTAAAAAGTACTCGACCAAACAATAATTGTCGTCTGCCTACAATGTGTTGGGTAAAAATAATTGTTTTATTTCTTCTTCTAACCCTTATCCGCACCCAATGGTGCATAGGGCACTGCATCGTATTGATGCGGTGTACATGAAGGCAAGGTGATCACTCCTGCGCTTAAAAATAATTGTTTAATTTATTGATAGATACTTTTTCGGCTTTTACAACATTACATTTACAGGTACTTAACATTTTGAGTATATCGTACTTTTTCACAGATCTGAATTTTCTTCACTTAGAAGCCATTTTTATATTTTGACTTCTTGACAAAGATGATAAAGAATATAGAAATCTGGTTATTTGCAGGATTTATGACCCATTATCGGCTGGTTACGTGATCACTTTACACACGTGCAACATTCAACATTCTACTCATGATTGACAACCACACTACTCAAATTTTTGGAACTCTTAAATATATTGATCAATCTCATGTCATAGTACATGAGCTCACAACACCCATCTATTTTGGACTGAGAAAGATTTTTATAAAGCAGAGACCCTTTTATTTCGATGTATACAAGATCCTCACGAGATTACTTTACATATTGGGAAACGCCTGAACATGATTTTAATTGTTCATTGATTTTGAGAGATAACTGGTCTTCCACCTCCCAAGAGCGGACTGAAGAATGACAGGACATAGTCCTAAAAAAAGAAGAAAAAGAAGAAGAAGAAGATTGATTTTATGCAGCTTTAAATTTGACCAGTTATTTTTATTCACAACATATTGGCGAATGTTGCACGTATATAAAGTGATTATTTAACCAGCCTATTTACAGGTCATAAGCCCTGTAAATGCCCAGACATCCATATGCTTCTTCATATATGTTGAGATGTCAAAATGTAGAAATAACTCCTATGTGGAGAAAATCCAGATTTGCGAACAATTATTTGGATACACTTACAATGTCGTGAATAAGAATCTTTTGTCTGTTTTCTTTATTTTTCCTCGTTATAATGGTACTAATGTCTTCTTCTTCTTCCTGGCTCTAACTCAACTTAACATCTCAATAGACTGTTAGGGCCAGCTCTCCTCGTCCTCATGTTATAGGTCCTTCTATCATATACAACGTCACCTGGTCATGCCTTCAAATCATGTTATCTTTCTGTAGCATTTATAATTTTTTTGGTATTCTTCTAGATGTCTTTCGAGAAAGATCCACGGCGATCGCCTGGTTTACAATATGTTCACGTTCTTTACGTCCTATGTGCCCATACCGTCTCAATTGCCAATATGTTTATAGCGAGTGGTTTTGCCTAGAATTTTTAATCGTGAACTACATGAAATTATAGTAACTTTAAACATGAACAGTAAAACAGTCTATAAAATTGGTAGATGATAATGGGTAGCATTGGTGAATGTTACACGTGTGTAAAGTGATCACTTAAACCAGCCTATGACGGTCGTCAGCCCCGTAAATGCCCAGACTTGCATATTCTTCTTCTTCTTTGATGAGATGTGAAAAAATAATATGAAAATAACTCCTGTAATTGGAGATAATCCAGATTTTGTGAACAAGTATTTGGACACACTCAAAATGTTGTAAATAAATTATCTGGTCAAATTATAAGCGTAATAATAAAAATGAAAAAGGTATTTTCTGGCGTTTCTCATGTGTGTGATTATAATCCAGGATTCGGATCTCACCTACTAATATAAGAGTTTCTGCTTGGTAAAAAGCTTCATTACATCTCACCAATAGATGTCTCTAGTGAAGTTCTAGTGATTCAAGAACAAGGTTTCTAAATTGGTTCATATATATACAACTTCCAAGAATTTGAGTAGTGTGGTTGTCAATAATGGGTAGAATTGGTGAATGTTACACGTGTGTAAAGTGATCACTTAAACCAGCCTATGACGGTCGTCAGCCCTGTAAATGCCCAGACTTCCATATTCTTCTTCATCTTTGATGAGATGTCAAAAAATAATATGAAAATAACTCCTGTAATTGGAGATAATCCAGATTTGTGAACAAGTATTTGGACACACTCAAAATGTTGTAGTCTATAAAATTTATCAAGTTGAAGCCTAAGTAGGACCATGATATCGTGCTTCTACCTTACTATTGATGTTAGTCTCACACAGGCTTCCGCGAATGCGTAAACTCTTTATTTTCCCTCTTAAGGACACTTCAGCTGTCCATGTAAGCATTCGCATTTCAGCAGTTCTAGTTACCTAGAGTATGTGTAATACATCGTCCAGCATTCGGAGCTATAGAGGAGTGCGGGTCTGACAATTGTTTGGTAGACTTTTCCTCGTTATATGGTACTAATGTCAGTGAACTGAAATGGATTCGCTCGTGTCCATGTCGCTATAAATCGCTATTTGTTGCATTCGCATTTCAGCAGTTCTAGTTACCTAGAGTAGGTGTAATACATCGTCCAGCATTCGAAGCTATAGAGTAGTGCGGGTCTCACAATTGTTTGGTAGACTTTTCTTCGTTATATGGTACTAATGTCAGTGTACTGAAATGGATTCGCTCGTGTCCATGTCGCTATAAATCGCTATATGTCGCATTCGCATTTCAGCAGTTCTAGTTACCTAGAGTATGTGTAATACATCGTCCAGCATTCGGAGCTATAGAGGAGTGCGGGTCTGACAATTGTTTGGTAGACTTTTCCTCGTTATATGGTACTAATGCGAGTGTAGTGAAATGGAATCGCTCGTGTCCATGTCGCTACAAATCATAATTCCCGCTAATATTATCATTCACGCGATACAGGCTACAGTGTGTTTGGTTCTAGCGCCGGAGGAGGGGGATGATTTCATTATCCTACATAAACAAATAATCTCGCTCGGTTAGTTCCCGCTGGTGACGTCACGCGATTATTGTCATTGTCTCCATGTAAACTGTGATCTAATAAAAATATACATATTTGCATTTGGAAAGAGGGTGGAATCGACCCTTTGAAAATACTGAATTGTCTTCTATGACATTGTAATAGTCTTGAAAGTGTATTTTTTTGGCAAAGCACCCAAAATTGAGTAATACATGTCACAAACAACTGGATTATTTTTATTGTGCTGCAAAATAGGTATTTATAACATTTTGAGTGTGTCCAAATACTTGTTCACAAATCTGGATTATCTCCAATTGTAGAAGTTATTTTTCATATATATGAAGAAGACTATGGAAATCTGAATCATAGGTAGAATCGGTGAATGTAACACGCGCGAAAAGTCACTTAAACGAGCCTATGACGGTCGTAAGCCCCATAAATACCATATGACAATGACTAAAGCCTCCCTCTATTATCTATGTTCCCACTGATAAAATAATAATAATAATAATAATAATAATAATAAGAAACAGGTCCCTACCTTGAGATGTCAAATAAAGAATGTAAATTAGGTTTTTTGAATAATTACTAATAGGTACCAAATGTTTATGTTGTCCGCCTCCATAGTGTAATGGTCAACACGCTTTGCTACCGTACTGGAGGTACCGGGCTTGATCCCCAGGAGGGAGCTCAAATAAATATAAGTGATTTTTTAACTCTAAAACACGGCAATAAATCAAATATTTGAATAAACAAGCTTATATTTTCCCGAAGCGCCCGGCGCTGCCATCTGTCGGCCGCGCGGCGAAGCTGCGGCAAGTTCCGTGCGAGACTTCACCAAATCCGAAGAATATTCACAAATCACTATCATATTAAATTATGAGCGCGTTCTAATATCCTCGGACGGCTCGCTCATTCGATAATACGTTTATCTAATAACATTTCATGTCGAGAAACTTTATTATTCTGTCATTTTTCCCCCGTCGAGCGGTGTGCGTAATCTGATTAGAGCGAAGCGAATTTTATGTCGCACGAGGGTGGGTTTGTCTTATGGAACGTTACACAATGTGTGTAACAGGGATGTAAATCTTCGATATTTGATTCGATTACGCTTTCTTCTTCTTTCTTGTCTTGCTCAATACCGGTTGCTTCCAGGGCTATCAGAAATCTTCATTCCTCTCAGTCATAAGTTAGCAAAGCGTGGCTCGGGAGCCGCATGTGGCTGTTTGACCTTTTAAGTGCGGCACTGGCACAAAATTAAAAAATCTAAATAACAATAAATCTATAATTACAACATTTTGAGTGTGTTCAAATTACTTACTTACTTACTTATAACCCTTATCTGCACCCGATGGTGCATATGGCACTGCATCGAATTGACGCAGTGTTTTCTTGATCATTACTTATATTAAGGCAAGGTGATCACCCTTGCGCTTCAGGAACCAGTCCAGGGTAATTTTAAATAAATATTACAGTGTAAAATCACTAATATTTAAACTAAATATGTAGCTAAACACTCTGACCATTACACCACGGAGGCGGACAAATAATGTTCAAATACAAAAATAAATGTTCAAATACTTGTTTCCAAATCTGGATTATCTCCAATCAGGAGTTATTTTTTATATTACGGTCGTAAGCCCCCTAAATGCCCAGACTTCCATATTTGTCTTCATATACGTTGAGATGTCAAAAAATAATATAAAATGAAACCTATAATTAATTTAACCATATGACAATGACAAAAGCCTCCCCCTATTGTCTATGTTCCCACTGATAAAATAATAATAAGAAAGAACTCCTACCCCTTCATCATGGTTCAACGTCCCAAGGATACAACCCTCCATAACATGTATATATTATGCCATTTTCGTCATATCTATCCATTTTAAATTTAAGTTTTACTAAGTAAATACCACTATTACTCAAAATCTATTGTGGCACGTGTTTCTAACACCGTAAATAGTGGTATTTACCAAGTAAAACTTAAATTAAAAAAAGGATCTTCGTCTTGCGAACAATCTTTTTAAGCCTACGAAAACTGCGAAATCGTCTTTTTGACGAGAGCTGGAAATGTGCTAAATATAAAGACATATGTATAAACAAATAGTAAAATGGATTTTATGTGTGCTTTCTGCCAACCCTGTTTTTCACACCCTACATTTATGTTTTTACTTTAATTGAGTGAATTTGTTAAATGTAATAAGACATTACCGAAACGACAATGTAACAAAGGTTTTATTAAGTTATTTTTTACCCTTAACCCTTCGATAACCGCTTGTGTTTTTATCTTTACTAACATTAACCCCTTTATTTGTAAATATGGCAATGATTTTACATTGGTTTTTAATTTTTTTTAGTTCTACTCTAGACAAACTAGGTAACGCTCTCCCGAAATTGAAGAGTATAATCTTCATCTGCTTATGTTTAAATCAATAAGTAATACGGCTCCAGAGTATCAAAAAGAGCTGTGCATTCCAGACGAATTGGATAATAGACATCTCGCTGTTCGATCAGTCACAACAACTGCCAAGCCATGGGTAGATTGATCCTACCAGTACCTCGTAACGAACTAAATTTAAAAAGCGTGTCTTTGCTGTTGCAGGACCGATATCATGAGATTTTCTTTCACCAGCAGTTAGAAACATTGAAAGCGAAAATGATAAAAAACTAATTACGCGTTTGTTACGAAAACAAAATGCACAATTTTCTTTTCTCTAATTACATCACAGCGAAAAGTCTTCTAGGTAGTATTTTCAGAAAATGGTGCTTAACAAAAACTTTTACACTTACCATCACGCCGCTACCCGTGGGGGGTAGGCAGAGAGAATAGAACGTCTCACCGCTCCGTTTTCGGACACATTTTTCGTCTTTTTCACATTCACATACCCTCTGATTATTCCAATTCTTTATTTTACTTTTTTTTTAATTACCTAACTTCCAAGTGACTCTGAAATCTAGCTACGGCTTATGCAATACCGCTTATCATGACCCTACTCAGGCTTCAACTTTTTAAGTTTCATAGCCTATGCCTACTTGTGAGTGGATTTACTCTTTATGTTTAATGTTACTATAATTTCATGTGATTCATGAGTGAAAATTCTAGGCAAAAACACTCCCATTTTAATTCCTTACCTAACTACCTTCAAGTATGACGCTGTATAAATTATCCAAAATCATTATTTAATTTATTATAATTATTATTAATATGATAACTATCCAGATTTTTAATATGGATATAGGAAAGAACAAGTGAAAAACTGTTACCTTAAAAACTCAAATTGTAAACCAAAATATACTTTTGTCTGTAATTTAATAATGTTTAAAATGAAATAATTGCGGCTGTCAAACATGAAATTACTTATTAAAAATCCCCATACAAGTTCATCATTTAAAATCGATCACTCCATCACTTTAATTAAACTGCGCGATAATTAAACTCAATCAAGCCGTAGTTTTATCCAACCTGTCAATAGAAAATATATTGTGACAGCGTCTCATTAAAAAAAATTAAATAATTAACACGAAACTTCGGGCAGGTAAAAAGAAATAATCGGTCAATTAACAGAGTATATTTATTGACGGACAGCTTTATTGATTCTCGTTTGACTACAAGTTCAATACCTTATTAGAATAAAGGATTTTTAGATACACAAAGAGTCCTTTATAATACAATCATTACGTCGGAATTTGTATGGGGAGATGTCTGTTAAAATTTTAACAGTCTAACAGCCTAAACTAACACTCGAGTCGGACATAATTGACGTTTGTACGAGACCCTTTTCCATTCTTTTTCCTATAGACCGTACCTTAACAAAGGATGTTATCTTTACAATAAATACATAAAGTTTTACATGTATTAATTTGTAATATTTTTACACTTAGATGATGCAATATTTTGATAAGCTTCCACGTCAGTATAATTGAATTTGTATGCAATATTTTTTGCTTGATTGGATTTTGTTTAGGCTTTTTTTTCTTGCTCGTGTAATAGTGTCTGGGCATTTACGGGGCTGACGACCGTCATGGGCAGGTCCATATTCTTTTTCATCTTTGATTAGATGTCAAAAAATAATATAAAAAATACTGCTTTAATTTGAGGTTATTTCTTTGAATGTAAACTTATAGTTTATATTCTAATCCCTAGATGGGTGCGTCTGTAGTTTCCGAAACTAGTCGTAACAATATAATACTTAAATGGTTAAAAAAAAAAATGTGGAGGCCCTCGCCAAAAAGTTACATTTCCAATATTGCACAAAAAATTCTTTAAATTCAAATATTCTATTCTGTTTACTGTATTCTATCGAAATCTTAATCAAAGTTGCGACAAAACGTGACCACTCCCGTATTAAAATAATATGAAACCATTAAATCGCACCAAGGCCTGATTACTTATAATGGAAATGTAACGTTTTGATGAGGACCCCCACAAGTGTTTTATTTATAATTTCATCCATGAAACATACTTAAAACGCCAAAATTTTGCTGTTATTTGTTGCCCAAATGGTATTAAATATATACGTAAAAAAAAAACTAAAAATTTGTTTTAAAATACGTATTTTGGTAACGCCAATTCTATATATTTAAGTACTCTTAGCATTCCTTTTGAATAAAACTCGTCTAGCCTCATATTAAATAGCTCATATCCTGAGTCCTGAAGAGGTTACATTGTACTTTTTACAACACAAAAGAGAACGCTTTATGTTAACACCTTGAATGCCAATCAGTTATACAAATATGGACACTGGACGTTTTGTTTATTTAGGACTCTAAATGCGCCTACTAAAGATTATTATATCCTTATTAATATATGCAATGAATAAGAGCAAATTAAAACGTTTCGCACACTCCTTTCAAGAACGTCATAAATCAAAATACTTGATTTTTCAGGAGAACGTTTTTAAAGTTAAAAAATATAATACAATGTATTAAAAATAAATATCAAGCCACTTACTGGACTTTTTACTGTGCAACAGAACTTTTTAGTTAAAATCTGAAGGTTTTTTTTCCATTTGAAAAATATTTAGTATATTTAAAAAAAAAATTATAGAATACCTTTTCTTCAAAATTCAAAAACAATACTTTCTGCCCTGAAGCGGGTAAATATTAAGTTAAAAATATGACGCACAATAAAACATGCACAACTGAAAATTATCGATTTTTGATTTATGACGTTCTTGAAAGGAGTGAACGATTTGTTTTATAAATATACGAGTAACTTAATATAGTCACGTACCTCTTTCGGTCAAAAGAGATTTGGCAATAATGCAATAAACTTGTAGAACCAGCTTGCATTATCTAGAAAATCGGTGAAAATATAAACTAAATATAAAAGTGACAATTATAAGTGGATTATGGAATGATTATGGGCAGATCTGAAATAGATCACGTCATTCAGTCATGTTGAATTTGATTGCATAAACAATCAACTTGCATTATAAACTCGATATTTATATCGTCGTGTGTCCCAATTTTAACATATTTTGTCTTGGAATTTGAGCTTTGATCTTTCCCTTTTCCCCTTTTCCTTCCTCTCGCCCTTCTTCCAGGTATATTTATATTAAATGACATGTTATATTTTATAAATGTAATGCTACAAATACCTGTTTTTTGTTACTCAATTATTGCAAATGTATTTATGTAACTGTTCTGTAAAATTACCATATACATATATATATATATATATATATATATATATATATATATATATATATATATATATATATATATATATATATATATATATATATATATATATATATATATATATATATATATATATATATATATATATATATATATATATATATATATATATATATATATATATATATATATATATATATATATATATATATATATATATATATATATATATATATATATATATATATATATATATATATATATTACTACTACCATCACGCCGATTCCTCGCAAGGGTAGGCAGAGAGGATGGAACGCCACACTCTTCTGTCCTGACATACACTCCTCGCCTCCTTCACATCCATACATGCCCTCCGATTACGCAGACTTTTGACACCGCCAGATTTTAGGTTCTGATTGATCTGATCGTGTTCTGTTTTCCCTCTCACATTCGCCACTTATATTTTCTTAGTCATTCTCTCGCTATCCATTCGCTCCACATGTCCATACCACCGCAAAGAACTCTTCCTAATCTTTTCAATTATTCCTCGTTCAGCCTCATTCATTCCTTTTTTATGTCGTCATTATATATATATATATATATATATATATATATATATATATATATATATATATATATATATATATATATATATATATATATATATATATATATATATATATATATATATATATATATATATATTTTATTATTATTTTTTAAATGATTTTCGTAAAATGGTCTCGACACAGGAAAACTTAGTGAAAGCACACTATTTTTATTTGTTATTTAAAATTATGTACATGATGAAATAAATATAATGATTGCCAATAACGCAATACAATTTAAATCGAAAAAATAATAAATCTATACCTACATTATAAACGTATTTTAAAATTACCTGAAATGGAACTGAATTCAATGAAATCCTTGGTATTTAAAACTATTCAAAAATGCTATTTATATTATATACACAGCTCTTTTGAGTGTGTCTAAGTCCTTGTTTACAAATCTGGGTTGCTCCACTTCATAGTTATTTTTACACTTTTACATCTCAACATAGATGACGAAGAAAATGAAAGTCTAGTAAGTTAGGTCATCACTTAACCAGGCCTATCATAAGCCATATAAATACCCAGACTGCCAAATTCTTCTTCATCTATGTTGAGATGTGGAAAATTATATTTCATACACCTTATCTCAATAACTTCTTCATCTACGTAGAGATATCAATAAAATACCTGTATTATCGACTAAGTATTATGAAAAACCAGCGACCATTCTTAAGTACATAATATATCTATCCTCAAAGTTTGTTCTCTTGGGCGCCACCATCGAGTGTTGCCAGAGTGTGTCGAGGTAAAATGCCCCTCCGGCGGGAGGTAAGAAGGGTAAATATGGCAACACCGAGAGGATAATTCAGCTCTCTTGACAGCCGAGTCCATACAATGGGCGACCTCTCGAGTGGGGTGGAGGAATGACAAGTGGACGCTTTGGGGAAACAATTTTTTGGAGATAAACTCTACTCCCGATTAACCGCGATCGGACGGTGGATTAATCGCAGGTTAAAAAAAAACAATCTTAATTAATTAAAAAACACTCTCCTTATCATCCATTGTTCACATTGTGAAATACCACTTTTATAAACACTTGTGACTACCGGTTAATTTAAAAATATTTTATATCCTTAGTCATATACCTTAGTCCCCTTTCGTAGTATAATGGTCAGCAGCTCGGCTACCGTACTGGAGGTCTCGGGTTTGATTCCGAGGGGGTGGGTCATATAAATAAAAGTCATTTTTTCACTCTAATATTTATTTGATATTATCCTGGACTGGTACCTGAAGCGGAGGGCTGACCACCTTTCCTTCGTGTGTAAATGATAAAGATAACACTGCGTTTATATGATGCAGTGCTCTATGCACCATTGGCTGCGGATAAGGGTTAGAAAGTCATATACATGACTTATAAAGTTATAATCAATTTATTATTAAAAGGGTAATATATTTTAGTCATGAAAGCTAGTGGGGACTTTTTTTTTTGACACAGTGTTTATGACCTGTCATAGAATGATTAAGTGATCACTACAACTATTATAATATCTACCATTCTAACGATGATTGACAACCACAAGACTCAAATTTTGGGAACTGCTACGTATATCATAATCACATGACGCTGTACATATGTGTTCACAAGAGCCATCTATGTTAGATTGAGAAAGCTTTTATTTATCAATTATTTGTTGAGTTTTTTAACATAAGTTTATTTTTTTAAATCCATTTAAGAACAAACACAAACAGAAAAAGAAAGAAAAAAATCAACACAGAAATAATGTTTTTAATCTAAATGAGTATATTATTATATTTCCCATACATTGGATTTTTTTATGGTTTGTACAGCGTCTTATGTAGATAACTTGAAGGCAAAAAATATGTATGGTAAAACTTTTTTCCGTTCTAAAAATAAAAATAAACAAACAAAAAAAACACCATAAATACCTACCTAGAAAAATATTTCTTTGTACACCGTTTTTCAATCAGTGCCTCTTTAGAACACAGATAAAATCCTATGTTCTTTTTTTAAATTTTTTTCCCTTGAGAGACATCTTGCGGCTGCATTGAAAACTGCATCCAATCCGGGCGCTGCGCTTTCAATCACGTGCCATTTTTTCATCACACCCCCTCTTTCCATTTAAGTACTTTTTGCAGGAACAAAAAAGTCAGAACCAACGAGAGACAGAGAAAGAAATGAAACAGAGTGCGATAGCAAAATAAAAAAGCAGTAACGTTCGAATTATGAATTTCAAAATGCACAATGGCGTCCGTTCCGGCGGATGACAGGTGTCAAGCGTATCCGGCGGCGCGCGCAACAATGCTAGTGTTGCAAGCTTCGAATTTAGTAAGCGGGAAAATAGGGAAAAATAAATTGTACGAAGGTACCTACCTACCCGAGCGGATCCCTCGTCCCCGCTTGAGGTGGTAATTGCTATATTAACTGGACAACTTAATAACAATCTTGCTCACTTGTTAGGCTGTTAAATGAATACCAAAAGTAGGCAGTGACCGAAGAAGCGGGGTACCTACGCTCTACCTATTCCCTGAATGCGTTTTGAAAGTCATCCTGCGCTCCTTAAACTTAGATGTCGTTGTAATTGTTTAAATATTTTTTATCTTTTCCACATTTGAAGACTTAATTGGACCTTTAATTTAGGTCAAGACATTTTTGTTTAGGAAAATCTATTTTAAAATAAATATATGTACTTATCTTCTAGAAAAATTGCACACACAACATTCTTTAAAATTATTTTTTTTGCCTTACGCTTCACATATGAATCCAGGATACCGTTATTTATATATTGAAAGTAAGAATCAATCAACAATTATTTGAGGAAAATCTAATAAAATAGAAAACTTTTATGATTTTCTTCACAGAATTTAATGAAAAATGCTTTCTGATTTTTTATAACTATATATATATAACCCCGGTTTTAGTGCTAAGTATCCTTGTTGGGGATGATGAGTAGAAAACCATAATTCATGAAGATTTGTACTGATTTTAGAATATCACATCTACACACCCTTATAGACAATACACTACTCAAAGTCGCATACATTTTAATATTCCAGAAACATTTCACTTTCTTTAATACAAACTTCAGAGTTGCCATCTATATTTGAAAAGTATAAGTTAATTAATTATAGCCGAAACCTTTCCATTCAAGTTTATTTACGTATTACTTACTCTACGTAGTAAAAACGCATTTTTTAAAAAAATTATGAATTTAAATTTGCTATTATTTTTATCAACATTACTTGGGTTTTTTTTTAAATTTTTTTTTTGAAACGTCAAACTTTCCAATACAAAAATATTTTTGGTATACATAATAAATTAATATTATAAAAAATATTCTTCACTTTATTATCTGATTTATTCAAAAGACTTTATTATTATAATATCAATCCATTTTTAACTAAAGTTTTTTACTTGGTGAGTGCCGCTATTTTTTAAAATCTATTATGTAACGTATTTCGATGCATTCCGCGTCATTACTGTATTTAAATATAATCCGGAATGCATCGATATACGTGACACAATAGATTTTAAGAAATAGTGATATTTACCAAGTAAAGTTTAAATTAAAAATGAAAATCATTCAAACAGGGATAGCAAAGCTTCTAGATTAAGTAAATACACTTCATGGCGCCCTTTTAAAGTGTGGTTTCGAGGAAATGATATACTCACGTTTCTTAGGTGTTCTACGATAAAACGCCTGACATTATTTTCTAATATTTTGGTTTTATGTAACCCTTCCCACGCGATCCCACATAACTACATATTCTCGGAATCCTACTCCTTCCGTTGGCGGAACATTCGGCATTCTTGGTTCGTTTAGACAAGTGTTTTTGAAAGGGCGTTGTCTATCGGATTGTCATGGGATTTTTTATTGTGAGGGTGAAATCCCACGGTCTTTCACATATGTTCTTGGCCATACTCAGATTTAGGTACGATTCCTTTGTTATTTAACTTTATAAAATAAAATTAAAACTTTGTTTTTAACAGCTTTTAATTTTGGTACCTTTCTTTAAGCGGTTTCTACGAGAAAATTGTTATCTTCAGAGAGTGACGTACTAAATCTGTACTTTATCTGTATTAAATCTAATAAAGTTATAGTGCATGTCCATCTCTGAAGATGATAAGGTTCTTGTCAAAACCGGTTGAAGAAAAGAAGTTTTAAGTCTAGTTTCATTTTATAAATTTTATAAATGGTATCTGGAAAACACATTTAAGAAAAAAAAATTCTCTCACGTTCCATATAACATTGATTTTTCCGCCTCTTAGATAGATATTTTTTTCATATAAATACTATCGATAAAATTATAAAAAGTGTGTTGAGATGGTTTGGGTACGTGGATGGAATGGTTAAAGTTTTGAGCTGAAACTTTTTAGTGGAACCCCATTTTATATAATAAAATAATATAACTTTAAAGTTTTTTCCACATATATATATGGGGAAATCTATTTAGTGGTTATTATATTATATTTATAACTAACTTACTAACCAACTAACCATCACGCCGCTTCCCCGCAGGGGCAGGCAGAGAGAATAGAGCGCCACACCACTCTGTCCTTGCAAACTTCCTCTGTCCTCTTCCACGTTCATGCATCTCCTCATACATACCCGCTGATTGTTATGACTACTAACCTGACCACTTTCAAGTATTTGGCATACCTGATCGTGCCATATCTACATATGGTTACCATATCTGATGATTATGGTTTTTGAAAGAGAAGAATGCAGATATGAATGTGAAATATTGGTAAACGGAGAGATTTTGGAACAGGTAGATGATTTCGTGTATTTGGGTAGTATGATTTCTAGGGATGGAAAGATTGATAAAGACATAGAAAGGAGAGTGAATGCTGGGAACAAAGTGAATGGTGCACTGAAATCAGTTATATTTATTTATTTCTGTATTAATTTTATATAATAAAATAATATAACTTTAAAGTTTTTTCCACATATATGGGGAAATCTATTTAGTTGTTATTATATTATATTTATTTATTTCTTTATTATTATTTTTTTTCAAAATATATTACATACATAAGTCATATATACTCGTAGGTATATATAATATTCCCGATGAGTAATTCCTATTTCTCATTTTGGGACGCGGGATTAAGGTAAACAAGACTGGAACACAATAATAATATATTAATCGAATGAGTGAAGGAAAAATAGGAAAACAAATCTATGAAGCGTATATAGTTGATAATAAAAGCAGAAGAAGATCGAGAAAAACATGGCATGATCAAGTATTTTAAATACTTGAAATCAGTCAGATTAGGAATCGGAAAAATGTATGGAAAATAGTTATTAAAATTTGTTATTTGTTGTTGAAAAATAAAAATACCCAAATCAAATAAAAAGTTTCGATTCTCAAACGATATGATTTCAATCATCTTAAACGCCTCTCGCCGGTAATTGGGACAACTCCGTTGAAGTTAGCAAAGTTGCCCCCAATTAGGGCTTCCCAGGCCTCCTTGGGCCCACTCGAGCCCCCACAGGCCGCCAGCTGTTCCCCGAGAGTCCCGAAACAACAACACAAGTTGACTTAATAACAGGCCTCATTTGGGATAGAGTCCTTCACCACAACTCCTAAATAAATAATCATTAAAAAAAACATTTACTGAAAATATTCTAATTAAAGAAGTCGGAAGTATTTTTATAAGACCAGATATAAACGTGGTGCATAAAGTATGTTTTATTAGTGGTATTTTAATATTAAATGTAAATTCGGTGTGTATATAATTTGTTTGTTATTATAGAATTTATAAAAAAAACACAAAATGAAAATAAATCATTGAAAATCACAATTAAATGAAAATGATTTTTTTTCGCCAATACCACTATTTCATATTGTGACTTGATATTTAAAAAAAAGTGGTATTTTCAATGATTTTTAAGGATTATTATATTTTAAATGATGCGGAATGCATCGAAACACGTGTCACAATAAATTTTAAGAAATAGTGGTATGTATTTACACAATTCCTATTTTGATCGATAATGCTTATCTCAACCTTGTATCCTTATTTCACCATTCGAACATGTATTATACATCGTTTTGCCGTTTCATTTGTTTGAGAGATCGCATTAAATCTACTTCCATCCTTCTTTTGCTCCACTTCCCATACATTAGGATTGGTGCCAGGACTCCTTTTTGTTTGTACATACAACATAGGTTTGAATGTAATCTTACTGCTATAAATAATAATAACGTTTTAGAATATAGTATAAAGTTGTTTAGCATTTCAACAATTTGTACTGTTTTACCGATTTCAGAATAAAAATTCCATCATCAGGTCAAATCTTTTATTATAAAACGTTTCGCCACACATTTTTTTTTACTTATTCTAAATTCTTTTGCACTAAACAAACATGATATCAATTCAAATACATTTTTTTGTAAAAATATAAATACATAGATCCCGCAAAGGCATGGCCTGTGTATATACAATATAATTTAGGTCATATTAAAACGCGCTGACAAGAATACAATAGGTTTTATAAGTAGCACTAGAATAATAGGGTCAATATAAAATACAAAAAATACTTGACTTTCATAAAACAAAAAAAGGTTTTTTTTTTAAATAAAATTAATAACTTAAAAACATTAAAAAAATGAAAAAGTTAGCATGCATGTACTACATGAGTGATACGTCTACAAGAAATCTGGAGATTAAATCTGTCTCTTCAATAAACAATGTAAGCAAAATGTAAAATCTACACATACTTAGGTAATTAACATCAAAAAAATAGTCTTTGTGGAATAAATTGAAATGTTTTGGAGCTATGAAAAATGACTGTCTTAATTCGTTGAGATATCGCATTTCAACTGCATTCTGTCTACTTACGTTCTTCTTTTGCCAACTCCACACTCATTAGGGTTGGAATCAAGACACTTTTTTGTTTGTGTATTCTTCTCCGTCTTATTCCTCATTGCTGAGGGTTGTGACCCTTGCAGAAGCAATGACTCTTCTCCAGTTATCCCTTGACTGCGCTGCACGTAGCGCTCCAACCACTGAGGTGCCTGCTGCTGCCTTAATTTGATCGGTCCATCATGCGGAGGATCTTCTTCTCCCTCTCTTTCCCTCCAGGCTACCGATCACAACTAGGCGTTCCAGGCTATCCTCGTTGCCACGCGCAACGTGTCCAAAGAACTGGAGAATCCGTCGGGTACAGATATTGGCCAGAGTCAAGCCATCCAAGCGTAGTTCCTTGCGAATGGATGAATGCGATCGAACTGCTATAAATAAGAATAAGGTATGAGGTTGCTTAGCACTTCAACACGTTGTATTGTCTCCAACCCCTCCCTGAAATGCCCCCTTGGCATCCACAGGTGACAAGCTCCACCTATAATTTTCTGCTGTCCAATTATACAATTAATCGAGCTAAGTGATCAAAGCCATTTTTGTTCATTCAGTTCAAACAACAGCTTCTCAAACTGTGTAATAATTACATTTTGACATCTCAACACAGATGAAGAAGAATGTCTGGATATTTACAGGGCTTATCACCTGTCATAAGCTGGTTAAGTAATCACAGGACATTTCATGAAGGTCTCCGCCGAATAAAATAAAAACTTAACCAACTCAACTCTAGATGGTGCAATGTATAGCAAAAGCTTTATGCTTCAAAATTAATCAATTGATGGCAGCACCATCAGTGGAAATTCCACACCTTGAAAACAGTATCCACATTCCTCTCTATCGTTGTTAAAATAGAAAAAGAGAAAATAGAAAGCTTAATTTTCTCATGTAAAATTTGCAATAAATATGTAAAATTTTATCTTTCATAAATCAAAATTCTAGGGTCCCCGCTAAATAAAAGCTTTCTCAATCCATCCATACATGGCTCCAGTGAGCTCACACGTAAAGCGTTATGAGATTTACGATATACGTAGGAGTTCCAAAAATTTTACTAGCATGGTTGTCAATCACGGGTAGAACGGTGAACGTTGCACTGGGTAAAATTATCACTTAACCAGCCTATGACAGGTCATAGGGCCTCTAACTGTAACCCAGACTTTCATATTCTTCATCATCTATGTTGAGATGTCAAATGTATAGTTTAGTCTATTATTGAGGAAAACTTAGCATGATCAAGAATTTCAAATACTTGAAAGTGGTCAGGTCTGGAGTCGGAATAATCAGCGTGTATGTATGAGAAGATGCACGAATGTGGAAGAGATTGTGTGCAAAAACATATTAGTGTGGCGTAGTATTCTCTTTGTTTAACTCTGCGAAAAAGCGGCGTGATGGTGAGTTAGTTTTTTAATTGGCCTATTACAGGTTGAAAGTCCTGTAAATACCCAGACTTCCATATTCTTATTCACATATCGCTCACTCCTTTCAAGAACGTCATAAATCAAAAATCGACAATTTTCAATTGTACATGCTTTCGGAATGCCCAGAAAATGTACTATATCCCAGCAAAAGCGGCATATTTTTAACTTAATATTTACCCGTTACAGGGCAGAAAGTGTTGTTTTTGCATTTCGAAGAAAAGGTATTGTTTAATTGTTTTTTCAAATATACTAAATATTTTTCAAATGGAGAAAAAACCTTCAGCTTTTACCTAAAAAGATCTGTTGCACAGTAAAAAGTTCAAAAAGTGGCTTCATATTTATTTTTATCATATTGTATTATAATATTTAACATTAAAAACGCTCTCCTGAATAATCTAGTATTTTGATTTATGACGTTCTTGAAAGGAGTGAGCGATATGTTTGTTGTAAAATCAATATTAAAATACAAATTAAATTAATTGCACCTTCTCATTTTCCGTATGTTTGAACAATATTGGTTGAAAAAAAGTAGCCTGCTGTATCACCCCGTCCAAAAGTGTCCAGTCATTTGGTTGTTTTGTAAGAATGTTTGTGACCAAACCAGCTGGTAATAATGAAGGCCAAATTACAGTAATACAATTCAAATTGAGTTACCTCCTGATAGCCATGTCATCCTGGCAGCGTTTTGTTCCTAATAATGCGCGGTTACTCCCCCCCGGCGTATAATCAAGCCCGTTTAGACCAATAATAGAAGCCTTTTTTATACACAGCCTTATTCGGAGTTTACTAACGATATTTTATCGGGAATCGTGAAGGCTGTGTATGTTATTTGGATTCAAATAAGCCTCAAATTGGTATGAGCCAACTGAATTTATACAGGGGTTATTGTTTGGAAGGTGTCTCAGATTATAGGTCTATTCTAACATTAGTAATATATGTATATACGAGTATGTCTAACGTGGATACAGGTTAGTTTTTTTTATATTTATTTAAATTAGATATAAGTTTTGTACTGACAATTCTTGGTGGAACTGCATTTTATGTAATATGACAAGAAATACAATATACCTACAGTTTTTTTCCACTTTTATTTTATTTAACCAGTGACCGGGTTTTGTCGCTACTGACATCACCAGACTAGTGGAAAGCTAGAAAAAACTCTATGCTATATACACAATACGGCAGGGGTTGCCTTTGCAAACAATCTTCGTCTCTTCCACATTCATGCATCTCCTCATACATTAAAACCCTTATCCGCACCCCAATGGTGCATAGGGCACTGCGTCATATAAACGCAGTGTTATCTTGATCGTTTACACATGAAGGAAAGGTGATCAGCCCTCCGCTTCAGGTACCAGTCCAGGGTATTGAAAGCTGTCCCACCGCATGCCCAGATCTGATACAGAAGCATCTAGGCTTCCTGACAGATCTGCTCTTGCTAAGCAATTTTTTTTGAACTATGTTGCGAAATTTATTGAAAATGTGAAACAACATAAAATTGTATCCCGATTTTACTATGAATTTACATTTAAAAGCTTTCAATATACCTGTCACTGCCAATCTAAATAATACAAGGCTGTAAGTCCATCACCAAATTTTCTAGAAGTTCCCCAGTGTAGGCAGTGAAAGGGATTAGTGTTTAGTTCAATTAGTCAGCTAGATCCGATTACGACTCGACGTTGGCCGGTACACAGACGCCCACAACCCCGACCAGCACAGCAGACAGACACGGAACAGTGCAAAGACATTTACAGAAAATGGTCAGTCATCGCATTTCCACTCAACCAGTCCAGGGTAATATTGAATAAATATGACAGTGAAAAAATCACTTATATTTATTTTACCCCCCTTGGGAATCGAACCCGGGACCTCCAGAACGGCAGCCGAGCGTGCTGATCATTACACTACGGAGGCGGACGAAAATATACCTCATACATACGCGCCAATTATTCCGACTCCTGACGTGACCACTTTCAAATATTTGAAATACTTGATTGTCCATAGTTTTCCTCCCATGATTCGTTTTTTTGAACTAATTTACTAAAGCCGAAATTGAATATTACGAATACGTCACTCTTATAACAACAACGATGCCAATTTGATGAACTTTTCTGGTAAAATTTAGCAGAAAAGTGTGTACCTTTATGAAATGATTCAGTATTTAATTGCTAAAAGTGGCCATTTGAAATGCGATATTTTGGAAATAGCGATATAAATGGCAGATAATTGACACCACACTAGCATGTGACTTCCTTCACACGCTAATATCTTATATGCCCCCCACTTCCCTACTTACGAGTATACTCGTTTTATCCAATTCCCTTCTACGGTAAATAAAGATGCAATAAATAAAGAATGTTCTATAGTTCATTTATTCATAAATGAAAACTTTGCATTCAATTATTTGTTCATCACTTTTTTTAGGAATCAAACTTTTGCCACTTTGCCAAAGCATTTGCAACCACTAGGAATCAGTCATTATTAAATAATCAATCAATCAATAATTATTTTACATAAATCAAAAAATATTTATCAATTTGTCCAAATCCAAATTTTAAGCTGCTTAAAATTGAAAATCGTGTTTTAAGGCGTCTCCCAGTATGTAAAATAATCCATTTTTAGTTAAAGTTTTTCTTGGTAAATACCACTATTTCTTAAAATCTAAATCTAGAAGAATTGAAGATTATCCCTCCTGTTCCAAACAAAAATTAAAATATCGAATTGTTGTGTGTGTATGTGTGTGTAAATATCAAATTGTTGGAATGGAAAACTGCAAAATTATAAAATACGTAAATTGCAAAGTCCTTTTAGGTGATTTCTCACGAAAACAGCGCAATATAAATTGGCCATATTTGTAATTATTACTTGAACATACCTCCAATTATAATATTCGTATTACTCGCACAATTGTGTGCGAAAGCAGGATTTAATCTGATATCTCTCCTGGTAATGTTGCTAACTGCCTATTAGCCGTTACGGGAGCGGCTAACGAACGGAGCACAACGGATAACGGATTGGAAGTTGGCAGGAAATTACGTTGAGCAGATAACGAAGCGCGAGAAATCCGTTATAGCCACTTTGTACCGCCACCAACGACATTTGCGTTGTAACGGATTTGAACGGGAAATTCGAAACATTATTTGTCGTTAGTATTCTTGATATTTTGTATGTATATATAAATATATATATATATATATATATATATATATATATATATATATATATATATATATATATATATATATATATATATATATATATATATATATATATATATATGTATATTTATATATAAATATATATATATATATATATATATATATATATATATATATATATATATATATATATATATATATATATAATAAAATCTGGATTATCTCCAATTACAGGAGTTATTTTCATATATTATTATATATTCTTCTATATATATTATTCTTTCATGAGATGTCAAAAAATAATAATAAATGTTGATCAAATGATCGTTAGAAAATGAAGCACTTAATTTTCAACTACAACTAATAATTGTACGTAGGTACATATATCCAAAACTTCATTGTTTTAGATTTCAGTTTTGTACTGGCATTCCTTGGTGAAACTGCATTTAATAAAACAAAAAAATAATTTATTATTTATTTATTTTCTTTTTCTTAGTAATCACAATATCAAATATTACGAAAAAACGTAAAAGAAATGTTAATTGAAATAATGTTTTCATGCGATTCCTAGCATAAAAAATAAATTTGCTAAATTTGAGTAGTGTGATTGACAATCATGGATAGAATGGAGAATGTTACACGTGTATAAAGTGATGTGAAGTGAAAGGTGACACACCTAAACCAACTTATGATGGGCCGCAAGCCCTGTAAATGCCCAGACTTCCAATTTTAACACTTCTTTCAACAACGTCATATATCAAAAATCGTCAATTTTCATATGTTCATGTTTTCGGGATGCCCAGAAATGTACTATATATTAGCAAAAGTGGCATATTTTTAACTTAATATTTACCGGCTACAGGGCAAAAGTGTTGTTTTTCCATTTTGAAGAAAAGGTATTGTTTTATTATTTTTTTAAATATACTAAGTATTTTTCAAATTGAGAAAAACCTTCAGGTTTTATCTAAAAATATCTGTTGTACAGTAAAAAGTTCAATAAGTGGCTTGATATTTATTTTTAATACATTTCATTTTATTCTTAAACATTAAAAACGATCTCCTGAAAAATCTATTTTTTTTATATATATGACGTTGTTGAAAGGAGCGAGCGATATATATATATATATATATATATATATATATATGTATATATATACGACAAAATATATACACGAGTATATTGATATAAGAGAATTAATATCAGACATCATATTTTACCATTTTACTCAGAGAAATATGCGGTCAAAATAAGAATAGTCTTTTTATATCAGAATTAGTATTAAATGTATCGGTCTGTGTAAATAATAAAAATAAATAAAATGTTGTTCTTAATAATAATCACAAATAAATACAAACGCCATTATTTTGTTGTATAATTGATTCGCCTTGGTCCTGAGCGTGAGTTATAGTTTTTTCTTCATTTTTAAGGGTGGAAAGGGCCAGACTTGAGCTTTAAATATGCCGAGTACTTAATTAATCCTTAATCATGCCATTACAAATACACGATCTATCTAATTTAATTACGACAGTTTCCATCCTTATCGACTCGCAAAACAATTGCCATCAGTCACTCCCCTCCCCGATCGCACCCTCCGCCCGCCCCCGCCCTCTGCAAACCACTCAAAGCGAATTATCACCAGTCACCATGAACAAATACATTTATAAGGGTGAAAATCGCCTGCTCCTCCTTTGACTGTTGTATCAATCGTCCCTCTCTCTCGCTCTCGGGGAGACAATGGGAATAGAGTAAGACGGGGTTGTTTGGCTTTTAAGATTTTTTCCACACAATTAATTTTATATCTCGTTCCTTTAAGAATATAATTTGTCTACAATGAGCACAGATTGCTCTAACATTGGCGGGGGAAAGCTAGTAAAAAGAAAGCGATGGAAAGTATATCTATATTGTTTAAAAAAATACAATACAGGCGGACCTCAACTTTCGCACATGGTTCCTGAAAATGTGTGCGAAAGTTAAATGTTCGAAATGTAAAAAAAAATCGAAGGATGTAAAAAAATAGAATAAAAAACACCAAAAATTGTACATTAAAATTACTAACTAAGTACATATTGAATAAAAAATATTTTTTCTTAATAAACTTGTCAAGAGTTAGTTATATTTTGATATTTTTTTCTATTCTTCATAGAGAGTTCTGTAACATGAAGTACCCACTATTATGGATCGCCCTACGCACTTGAGATATGCGTTCTCCATTGTGACCACATTCTTCCATAATACGGTAATCTCATTAACATTTTTCACAGTACGGACCTGGTTCATGTGCATTTCAAAGTGTGAAAGGGAAACAACTGCACGGAAATTTTGGCATTATTGCAACAACAAAAAAACATTTTTTTAATGAGCGAAATAGCGAATTGTGCGTAAATCGAATGGGCGAAAGACGAGGTCCGCCTGTACATAAGAAAAATACTCTTTTTAACTTGGAACTACTT
Source organism: Brachycentrus maculatus (assembly GCF_059751285.1). NCBI lineage: Eukaryota > Metazoa > Arthropoda > Insecta > Trichoptera > Brachycentridae > Brachycentrus > Brachycentrus maculatus. The sequence continues at coordinate 678,347 of NW_028280993.1, read as the reverse complement.
CTCCAAATTTTTAAATGGATAATCTCAACACAATTCAAAATTCGAGACTTTTAACTGAGCGAAGACGAAACATACCTGTAATTGACAAAATGAATAAAATGCCTTTTGTATTTTTTTGGTTCAAACAATGATTTGATTTTTTTGATTAGTTAGGCATTCGGACAGTTGGACATTCGATCAGTTGGCCATTTGATCAGTTGGGCATTTGGGCATTTGCGGTCAGTTGGGCAGTTGGACATTTGCGGTCAGTTGGACATTTGATCAGTTGGGCATTCGGTCAGTTAGTGATTTGGCCAGTTGGGCATTTGTGCATTTGCGGTCAGTTAGGCAGTTGGGCATTTGGGGTCAGTTGGGCACTTGATCAGTTGGGCATTCGGTCAGTTGGGGATTTGGGCAGTTGGGCATTTGGGAAGTTGAATGACATCCATAAGAAACAAATATATGTTTTATTGTATTAGAATCCGAAACATACTAACCATCGACAACCTAAAAAGAGTTTACTATGCTATCGTTCACTCACTACTACAGTATGGCATTATTGCATGGGGAGGCTCATACAACAACATACTGAACTCAGTGAAAATAGTACAGAAAACCATAATTAAAGTCATCTTGAAAAAAAAAAACATATTTCCAACAAAATTATTATTTAAAAAAATTCAAGTCCCAAATATAGAATCCATTTATAAAAAAACCGCAGTTTTTCAAATACTAAAGGGTGACAACTATTTAAATTTAACAAAGAATTTATCATCGAGATTCTCAAACGATTTTTCTATTCCAAAATGCAACACCAAGCAATTTCAGCAAAACTTCAAATATTTGGCAATCAAACATTTCAATAAACTCCCTAAAGAAATAAAAAAAATAGATGATATAAAAATCCTCAAGAAAAAAATTAAAGCTCTATACATTTAAATCTTTAAAAAAATATATTAAAAAAACTATTATATCTTTTATTATATAACATTAAACCACGAGTGTAAGTCCCTTTCCAAGCACAAGAGCACAGACTCTTTTATGGAGAGGCACAGCGAATCGAAATATAAAAGTTCTACATATGTATAAATGATTCAAATGTTATTATGTTATAAATAAAAATGTAAATATATTAAATGAATAAAAAAAAAAATAAAAAAAATTGTTATTTTTGAAATAGCTGTTGGCTTAAAAAAAATTTAAAACCTTTTAAAGTTTTCACTTTCGAACTTTCGTTCTAAGTGGTTATTGAAAATAAACTAAGGCTAAACATTGATACTTTTTTTTCACATTACCGTAAAAATACCGTATAAATTTTTTGAGCCATTTTCAATTGTATACTGCTAGAAAAAATAAGAGACAAGTTGTGACAGGGTGGACGATCCTAGGTTTGGCGATTCCAAGATGCTACTCATGATACACATCCAAATATATATTTCAATTTTAAAACATTTTTAGGTTACCTAACCTTAAAATAGGTTAAAGCTGTGTGGAATCGAACCTAGAATCTCTAACTCAAAGTTCACTACACTAATTTCGAAATTCAAACCGACTCAAAACGTACCTAATATTTACGTAATTCAAATGTAAACTTTCTTTTAATGATTCGTATCTCTGACTCAGCTTTCCCGGATGTAATTCTCTTTATTCGGGACACCCCGTATGTCCCTCCTCCTCCATTTCTACCCCTCCCCTCCCCTCCCCGGTATAATTTAAGTTAGCATTACTTGAGCTATTCATAAATAAGCAATTATTTTGGAAGTTGGATGCTTCCTTACCCGCTTACTTGAAGCGTTCAGTACCTCGTTACAGCGAATTTTACTGCTCAAATAGCTACAATGAAATGGCGTATAAATATTTTATGCTTGGAGATATTTTTATCTACCGTTTTATAGCCGCTAGAGTGGAGATGGAGTGGAATTTACAAGAAAGAAACACACAAATAAAATAACAAGATTTAGAAAATCATTCAGTTAGATATGGTATTCATTTATTTTAATTTTTTGTTCACTTTCATTTTTTTCTATATAAATAACTCATTAGGTGAAATTTGTATCAAGACATTCAATAACATTATTTAACTAAGTAACTAACCACCACGCCGCTTCTCCGCAGGGGTAGGCAGAGAGAATAGAACGCCGCACCACTCCGTCTTTGCATAGGCGTTGGACACATTTGATGGGATACGTTTAGGGTTTATGGATAACGATATTATTAGAAAAGTAGGAATAAGGGAACAGAATCGTTGACACTGTTAAGGGAGCAATATTATCACCTTTTTTCTTGCTCGTTATGCGAATTACTCGTTATGATAGGTTCCACTGTACCCATATATAAATATGGAAAATACTAAGCGATTATTGTAATTTCCGTAAAAATAAAGAAATTTCGACTCTGATTTAAAAACAATAAAAAATAACTAAACATTTCGGTACTAAGTTTTGAAACATTACGTTTATATTTTCATTAAAAGTATTCATGTTTAAGTACCTATATACATATATCGTAGTCATACAGGAGAAAGTGACCAACGGCGTTCACAAAATCGTGATCATTGACTATTTGATATTTTACTAGCTTAATATTGCCCTGAAAAATAACCAAAGCTATTTTAAACTTAAAGTATAATATAATGACTTAATGATTTAATAACTTAATGAGTGAAAGAAAACACTTCGTTTTTTACCACTTGAGTTTTATTATAGACTACTGGTTTCAGAAGTTAAACTTCCATCATTCAGGTCTGTATAATAACAATAATAATAAGTTATTATTAGACAGAAGTTTAACTTCTGAAACCAGTAGTCTATAATAAAACTCAAGTGGTAAAAAACGAAGTGTTTTCTTTAATCATTGTAACATGTCTTACCACAAAGTTAATGCCGAAACAATAAATAAAATATAATGACTTGTTAAAAATGTCTAAAACTGCATTGATGTTTATTTTCTTGCCGAGCAAAAGTGACTTAAATGGACCTCCCGAACATTTTATGTTATGTTAGTTGGTCACTTTCTTCTTTACGACTACGATATGTAAATAAATGAAGCCGAAATGAAGCGATTATTATAATTTGTGTGAGAATGATTCAGCTGTAATATTTCCGTTGGAGGCTCGCCAACAACTTTATTTCCCAACCACTTTCCTAACAGCCAATATTTAGCGAAATCTCGAATCGCATTATGGCGGGAAACATTACTCCGGCCGCCATCTTGTGTTCAATCTCCCACCGAATGGCGGGTCCGGGAGCGCGGGGGAATCTTATTTATCGAGACATTTGTTTTACGAAATAAACGTGAATTATTCATGAAGAAAATGCGAAAATTATGGTAAGGCGCCCGGCGAACGGTTGTTCTTTGGGTTATTTGTTTGAGGGATGGAGAGATGGGATTCCGAAGCGTCGGCCAGTTAATAATAACGCTGTCGTCGGATTTGCATAATTGCTTAATACGAATTCAAAGTTCTTGACATTTTGCCAATAAATTTTTGGTTTCTTCGCTTTAAAGGAAGACCTCGTACAAAGTAAGCTTACTTGTGACTATATCAGACGCGTTCTACTAGAACATCCTGTATATGTCCCCCATCCCTTGAATTTTTACATACAAAGCGAATACCTTTATTATCTTCAAAATATAATAAATATTTGTATATATATTTTATAATCTTGCATTCAGTACCTATATCTGAATAGATTAAAATCATTTAGACACAAATAATCAGTTTTATATGCATTTTTTCATAAAATGGTATTACAAAATGTGAATAATGAATGAAAAGGAGAGTTTCATATTACCATACCACAAAGTTAACAATGTTTTTAATACACAAAATATTATATGCATGCGTTTTAAGTGTTTTGATGATAAATTGTTAGCATGGAAATGGGGTTTTTAAATACACGCATCCAAATCCTAAAAACGACTTTTATAACATTGTTCAAAAAGTACATATTAGCTTATCAAAGGATAAAAAAGTACATATTAGCTTATCAAAGGATAAAAAAGTACATATTAGCTGATCAAAGGATAAAAAAGTACATATTAGCTTATCAAATGAAAAAAAGTACATATCAGCTTATCAAAGGATAAAAAAGTACATATTAGCTTATAAAAGGATAAAAAAGTACATATTAGCTTATCAAAGGATAAAAAAAGCTTTATATTTATGGTCACCTGGTTCATTAGCAGTATTTCAAATACTTGAAAGTGGTCTGGTTAGGGGTAGGAATAATGTTTAGGTATGTATGGGGAGTATGTATTCACGAATGTGGAAGAGGCGAAGATTGTTTGCAAAGATAGATTGGTATAGCGTTCTATTTTCTCTTCCTACCCCTGCAGAAGGGGTGTGACGGTTAGTTAGTTACCTGTGATGTAGCGCGTCTTCAATACGTCATTGTGCCATCAATTTTCGAAAATTTTATCATATGAATCGCCTTCGTTTGACATTTTTAGAGAGAAACACGATATTTACTCGAAGTCAATTAGTCACCAATTGAAAGTAATTGAATGAGCCTCAATTTTTAAAACCAAAGGCAATAACCAACTGTCAAAACGTTATTTTTTAAGATTCTTATGTAAATTGATAAAATTTCGCTTATTTAGTATTTTTTTATTTAAATTAATCATTTAAAATAGCAAGTGAGTTTAACTTGACCGCAAAGATCGAATTGCTCGCAAATTCCTTTCAATCCATCGCAGAAACCAATTGTCGGATAATCCGTTTTCGTATAAAGCGAACACATTAAAATAATAACTTTTCTTTCCAATTTCGTTTAAAAAATTCACTAAAAGAAAATCGTTCTATTTAACCCTAGGCGTGATCAATTTGTCTGCGAATGTAGTAATTTAGCGTTTCGCCTTGTTATTCGGTCTCTAAAGGGTTAATCTAACACTGGCGGGGTAGCATTAGTTCCCGTTAAACATATGGTCTGCAATCAATTTATCGACCGGACAGCTAAGGGTTAAAAGTTAAAGAATGGTGCAGGATTACTTACTTTTTTCAACCCTCGATTAATTTCGCTAGTATTCTTATACAAACATTCACATACATATTTCTACATACAACTCTCACACTTACCATATACGTAAAACGTTTTTTGTGTTTTTTTCTCTTATTTCATAATTGATTCGGTAGTCACTTTGTGGTGATGTCTTTCCATGTTTAATTTATTTTTTACTACGTAAATACCACTATGTCGTAAAATCTATTATGACACGTGTTTCGATACATTTCGCATTCTTTTTGGGTTTGAAAATGACGCGAAATGCATCACAACACGTGTGATAATAGATTTCAAGAAACAGTGGTATTTGCTAAGTGAAATTTAGATTAATACGAATTGATATTACCACAAAGTGACTTTCAAATCAGTTAATGAAAAATGTTAAAATTATGTAAGTGTGAAACCTCTTTTATAATATGTTCCTTAGAGTCTTCATTTCTAAAACTATTACAGCGCTTTTTTTATTATTATTATTTTTTTATCACGATGTCTGGACAAATGAAAGAGTTTCTGCTCAATAAAAAGCTTCTTTCATCTCACAAATAGATGTCTATAGTGAAATCCTAGTTATTCAAGCACAGTGTTTGTAAATTGGATTATATATATATATATATATATATATATATATATATATATATATATATATATATATATATATATATATATATATATATATATATATATATATATATATATATATATATATATATATATATATATATATATATATATATATATATATATATATATATATATATATATATATATATATATATATATATATATATATATATATATATATATAGATATAATATATAGAGCTTCCAAGAATTTGAAAAGTATGGTTGTCAATCATGGGATAAGTGGTGAATGCTACAGTGTGTAAAATGATCAGTTGAACCAGCCTATGACGGTCATAAGCCCCGTAAATGCCCAGACTTCCATATTCTTCATCATCTGTTTTGAGATGTCAAAAAAATTACACGAAAAATAACTCCTAGAATTGGATATAATCCAGATTTGAGATCAAGTATTTAGACACACTCAAAACGCTACAGCAAGCTTTTGATTAAAGGGTTTTAATGAGTTTTAACAAAATTTGGAGGTACTTATTCAAAATCCGATATAAATTATTTCCTTTTTGCGTGATGCATGTAGTAAAATAGCCAACCCTTTAGTATGGGTTAGCTTAATACCGGGCTTAGCTCCGATGCGGTCAGTTAAGTGTTCACTTATCACCCCCGACCCGCCGAGGGTAGCTCGCAGAGGGGTGGAAGAACTGCCTGGCGTAATGTTGCGGAGCATATCAATATTACAAAGGAAAGTGGGGTTTGTATCAATTTAAATCATTTATTCAAGGGGCTGTTTACATTGTTTATTCACTGCTTCAAATCTAACGCACTGGAATAAAATAGAAATAATTATTTTTACAATTTGACTTCTCAACATGTATGAATAAGAATATGGAAGTCTGGAAGTATGGAAGTCTATTTACGGGGATGACCTATCATAGTCTAGCAATTTTAATATTAAAATGTAACTTTGTTTTAAAATCACTATAAATATTTTATAATAACTTAATTATAATGTCTACCGGTTTCGAAGCTAACCGTTTCATTATCAAGATGCTTGTTAGCTTCGAAACCGGTAGACATAATTAAGTTAAAATAAAATATTTATAGCGATTTTAAAACAAAGTTATATTTTAATTATAAAATGTAAAATTACAAAGTTAGTGCTTCAAATATTAATTATAGTAATTTTAACTTCCATATTCTTCTCCATCTATGTTGAGTTTTAAATGTAAAAATAACTTCATTTATTTTGTTCGGCTCACTCGGGTCACTTTGTGGTAAAAGCTATCCATTTTGATTAAGTTATTATTTGAGTTTTACTAAGTTGAATTGAAGTAGTGGTATTTACTAAGTAAAACTAAAATTAAAAATGTAAAAAATAACTTTTAAGCTTATGATTTGACCTCTTATGTTACGTTATTCACAACATTTTTGGATGTGTCTAAATCCTTGTTCACAAATCTGGATTTCTTCAGTTAGGAGTTATTTCAGTTATTTTTTTGGGAAAAATATTTTTTTTTGTGGAAAGGTCCAGTTTTTTTAACAAAGACTGGACGGATCCAAAAATTTTGTGAATTTATTATTTTGTAATAGGTACAACATCAAAATTTAAACAGCCTTTTAGTGTCAGTGCTAGATTTTTCTTTGAAGTGCTAGTTTTTATGGTTGATATAGTTGAAGAAGAACATGGACATTTACAGGGTTTATGACCTGCTATAGGCTGGTTTTACTAAACTCAGCCATAGATGAAGCCGAATGAGAAGCATGCACAAAAAATGGCAATTGAAGCATAAATATAACTAGCAGATTTTTTTTTACTCAATTTATTTAATATTACCATGGACTGGTACCTGAAGCGGGGGGCTGATCACCTTGTCTTCGTGTAATTAACGATCAAGTTTACACTGCGTTTCTACGATGCAGTGCCCTATGCACCATTGGGATGCGGATAAGGGTTTTAAAAAAATTGCTGTCAATCATGGACAGAATGGTTAATGTTACAAGTGTATAAAAACCAGTCTGTGACAGATCGGAAGCTCTGTAAATGCCCTAACATCAATCTTCCACTTCATATGTGTTTAGATATTAATATAAATGACACTCTCCTTATCAACTTAGTTACATTCCCTTACCAAAAACTTCCACACACTCCGTACACCTATGAGTATTTTTATGTTTTAGAATTTAACAAGCCCTGATGATGACAAGGTTCTTGTCGAAGCCGATTGGTTAAAGTGTACTTATAATAAAAAAGTGGTTTTTACAAAGTTGTTTAATTTTATAAAGTTTATAAAATGTGCCACAAGAAAGAAGAAAAAACTCCTTATCATTCGTCGTTCACTTTGTGTGAGACAAATCCAGAATTTATGAACGCACTCAACATATTGCCAAGATTTTCGACTCCTGGAAATTGCAAGCTGTGGGGGACGAGTAAACAAATTAAGTCAGCAAATATAAGAGTGTACTCTCCGCATAAGCAAATACTATGCGTGCAATTTTTAGTCGGTAAACACTATAATAATTTGCAAACTATCTTATTACACTTGCGACACTTTGCGACGGAGGGTGGCCGAGAGGGGTCGTAGGAGCGGTGTCGTCAGACAGTTTTGACGGACGACAAATCGAATCGACTCGCAGTGTTAACCTACTAACTAACTAACCATCACGCCACTTCCCAGCATGGGTGGGCAGAGAGAATAGAACGCCACACCACTCTTTGCAAACATTCTTCGCGACTTCCACGTTCATGCATCTTCATGCATCAGTTAATTTCTTTGCTATCCAGATTTGTGAACAAGTATTTGGACAGACTCAAAATGTTGTAGGAGATTTTTTTATTATTTAATTTTACATCTTATTTATATATTTTTTATATTTTTTATATCGACTTAAGTTTTTTGGTCGCATCCATTAAGGTAGCAACAGTAGACGGTACAAATAAAATAAAAATTACCGCCTTGAAACGTCCTTTTGTGTTTTTTTTTACAGTCAACAGATTATTTAGAATCCTCTGTGTTTTATAGTTTGTTCTTTTCTTGTGTCAATTTTATCTCCGCGACTGTAAAACGGGTCGTCAAACGCCTGTACATAAGTTGGCAAGACGGGTAAGTGTTTGACAGGACTTTGAATGATACTCAAAACAATATAAAATGTCGACTTGCACGCGTGTACACGTGTGATATCGTACGTGAGTAGGCGAGGTGGGGTCTAAAGGAACATGGGTCAAATGTAACAGCTTGCCTATGCGCTTAACCGAGAGTTACGTTCTTCTTCTTCTTCTTCTTCTAACCCTCATTCGCACCCAATGGTGCATAGGGCACTGCACCATATAAACGCAGTGTTATCTTGATCGTTAACACATGAAAAAAGGTGATAAGCCCTCCATTTCAGGTAGGTACCTACCAGTCCAGGGTGATATAATGAATAAATATTACAGTGAAAAAATCACTTATATTCATTTGACCCCCTCTGGGAATCGAACCCGGGACCTCCAGAACGGTAGCCGAGAGTGATGACCATTATACTACGGAGGTGGGCCATTCACCGACTATTTTTACTAATATTACTCTTTTATGTGTGAATTTCGTTTAACAAATATTTCAAAAAATTAAAATATCAGGCGAAAGTGAAACGGGAAATATCTCATTTTGCAAAGTATTTTCATAGCTAATTAACTATCACGCCCCTGTTCTCAAGGGATAGGCAAAGATAATAGAACGCCACACCACTTCGTCTTTGCATTATTCTTCACTTCTTCCATATTTATGCATCTCCTCACACCCGACGATTATTTCGACTCCTGACTTAACAAACAGACAAACAAACTTCTTTTGCAAATAATATTCGCCTCATTCACATTCATGGCATCTACTCTACCGGCTGATTATTCCGACTACTGATCCTATCATTTGCAAGTATTTGAAATGCTTGATCATGTCAAGTTTTCCTCAATATTCTTTTGCTTCTATTACCGACTGCATTCACCTCATGTTTTACCGTTCTTTCTACATGTCCAAACCATCTTATCACACCTTTTTTTTTAATTTAACAATAATGCTTATCTCAGTCTTGCATTCTTTCTTATTTCACCATTCGAACATACATTGTACATCATTTTACCGCACAGTCTACTGAATGATCGTATTTCGACTGCATTCAGTATTCTTTCAACCTTATTTTGTCAAACTTCTTTACATTAGGGTATGTACTAGGACTTCGTTGTGGACTGTCAGTTTGTTTAGTATTAATCAATAAAATATTTTCTTTTTTGATGAGAAAGTTCTCATTTTACATTTTTGTGTACTTTTCCACATATCATCTACTGCTACTAAATTCGGTGCTTCTCTTTTTTTTCAATCCTTTAATACTAGTGAACACAATCTTCAAGCTTTACTATTAAATCTACCTACTCGACGTAGGCTTAGGGGTTGAACTACGTTATTGCTGTGTGAAATATTGAAGTCGGCACGTCCACCCTCAGTTTATGTTAGGGTCAAATCTCCCGGCTCGAAGTATTCAGGACGCATTTCCCACTTATACAGCCTTTAGATTACACCCGGAGGTCCTTTGCTGGACCATTCGTAGATTTCACTAGACACAGCCTCCGATATCGTACGCGTCAAATGGATATTCTTATCTGTGTCCGCCAGTTCACCAATAGCGACTTTTTAGTGTATAGCCCGGTTCAAATTTAAAGAAATATAAAGTGTACAATGAAATCACATAACAAAAATACATTTTTCTTAATAGGGTGGTTTTGTGACAACTTTACATACATGTAAAATTCATATGTTATAATTTATCGTAAATTGGGCCTTAAGACCCAATATGCGATAAATCGCAGCTTAATTTTCTTTACACCCAGGTAACATTTGACGTCATTGATTTTTTGTTTAAAACACAGTTTTAGTATTCGCAAAATAAGATTTTCTTCGAAATAAATAAATGGTTTTGAAAAGAAACGAGTAATTGAAAGGAAGCGCCCTTGAGGTAGTATTTTACGAAAATGACGCTTTATAAATTATACAAATTTATTATTCAATAATAATAAATTGAACTCAATAGTTAACAATATTTGTTTATTCAAAAAAAAATATTCCAACATATTCAAAAATACATTATCTAATACATATTTCTTTTTTTTAATGAGCGCGGAAAGACGTCTAGCGCAGCCGATCTTTCGTTCTGATATGCACATTCGAGATCTCAGCCTTAACATAACATCATTTTGAAGGGGTATCCTATAAACCACTTAATTACTAATAGTAGCTAGACAAAAATATTAAAAATCTCCAAAATTATTTTTTCTTGAATGTTTTTTGCAGATACTTAGTGGCACATTTTATAAACTTTATTAAACCCTGATGATGACAAGGTTATTGTCGAAGCCGGTAGGTTAAAGTGTACTTATAATAAAAAAGTGGTTAAAACAAAGTTGTTTAATTTTATAAAGTACATTCTCTTTATTCGATATATTATTAGTTCCTGTTCTCAATTTATTTAATATTGAGATTACTGCAAAGTACCTTTCGGCTACCTATCACAACGTTACGAACTGCACCGAGCCATTGCGCAAACTACCCTCTCATATCTCTTCTCTCTCATCATCCCCGTGTAGCTCCTTCCCTTTCGGTGGGGTAGTTTTATTCCCTTCGATTCGGCCATTCCCGTACGGGAGATGAGAATGCGAATGTTCCACGTACTCCCCGGGGAATATCGTCGATTCATCACTCGGACTAGGTAATGTGCGATAAAAATTGTTTGAAAACAACTCTCGCGGGTGCCTTTTGATTCAGTACGGTTGAGTTACTTTGCCTATAATTTCGGTTTGATTAACATACATTAGTTATTAAACACGATTGATTGTTTTAAAACGTAGGTAAACTCTTCAACTATGCCATAAGATTGTATTATGACACGCGTAAATGAAAACTATAAGGAAATGAAAGAATGCCCCAAAACAAAACAAAAAAATATTAAAAGAAATAATAATGTACTAAAAGTAAAAGAAAGTTCAATCTAAGATATGTAAACATAAACATTCATACATTCGTACACACACACATATACATACGACAATCGTCGTGGCGTAGTTGGCGCTCGACTGCGGAACTGGCGTCGTGGGTTCGATTCTAGCCACTTGAATGATAAATTCAATTAATATTTATGTGTAATTGGTCTGGGTGTTTGTTATGTATTTTTCACATTTAACTTCCCTTTGTTTACTATCCTACCTGCAGACAAGCCTCTAATGGAGACTCTGCGGGTCTTTCAAAATAAATATAATAAAAATAAAAAATTACAATCCTTTAAAATAAATAATAAAAAAATCATGAGTTGACGTTGTTGGTAATGCTGTCAAAATGTATTCCCTCTGGTGAATATGCGACAAAACGATGTATGATAGATGTTCGAATGGTGAAATAAGGAAATAATTCAATAATTTAATTAATTGATTCGGCAGTCACTTTGTGGTAAAATCTATCCATTGTTAATTTACGTTTTACTGAGTAATACCTCTTTTTCTTAAAATCTACTGTGACACGTATTTTGATGCATTCCATATCATCATCACGGTGTTTGAAAATGATGCGGAATGCATTGAAACACGTGTCACAGTAGATTTTTAAGAATTAGTGGTATATACTAAATAAAACATTAATTTAAAATAAAATTATTCAAAGCTGAGATAAGCATTATCGTTAAAATTAATATAGGTGTATGACATGTGAAACGATGAGTGTGAAAGAATATTTGGGCTTTGTCAGGAGTCGCAATAATTGGCGGGTATGTATTATATGAGGAGACGTATAAATGTCGAAAAAGTGAAGATTGCTTGCAAAGACGGGTTGTATTCCATCTGCCTATCCCTGCAGGGAAGCAGAGTGATAGCTAGTTAGTTTTTCTATCATATGTAATATAATATATTGAAGTGTTTCACTAAACTTACAAAAACGTACCTACAATGAGAATTCCTAGTGGCAATTTTTGAATACTATTCACAGTGTTTTGTGTGGCCCCCCGATTCGGTATTAGCGATAACAATTTCCGTATTCCCGCGAGGTTCGCGAGTGCGATTACTCCATTCTGCCGGTTGATAATCCCCGATGTAATAAATTCAAGTGGAGCCGAAGCTTCGGAAGCTCTGGAGCGGAGAAACCCGATTTAATTCACTTAACACATGTCCGCGAGAGCTTTTGCCTTTCGTGGGGGGGTCATCAAATTACACGGCGATTTAACATGAAATTAATTAAGTCCCAATAAGTTATATTTGCGTATTTGTTTGATATTGGATTTAAGTTTTGCGCTGGCATTTTGTGGTAGAACTACATTCTACATAATAAAATAACAACTATGTATGATACATTCGTTTGATAATACTCTTACAAGGCGTAACAATTGTCACAATATAAATTTTTTATGTGTTTTTGTTAATAAAATACAACTTAGTAGACTCAAAAAAAAACTGTGTTTGATTTAAAATTAATACATAAACTATGTTTGTAGTTATTTCAACATTAGTTTTATTTAAACAGTGACCAAGTTGATTCTTTACTGACATCATCAGACTGATGGAAAGCTAAATAAAATTAATTTACAAGATTTATATTATATACACAACGAGGCAGGGTTTGAAAACCATGATTTCATATAATATTTCTGAGAAAATTAATTGAATTGATTGAATTAAAGTAGTGTATTATAATAACAATATAACAACATTTACAAGTTATGGTAAGTGTTTTAAGTATGATTTTTTTCATTAATAATAAAACAATTAAATATTAGAAAGTAAAATTGAAAAAATATTACAGTTTTTCGGTCTTCCTCTAGATGTCTTTCGACGAAGATTCAGGTTATTTAGGTCCTATGTGCCCATACCATTTCAATTGCATTTACTCTACCTTACTAAGTTTATTGATTAATGTTACACCCAGCCATCCACGAAAGCGTGAACTCTTTATTTTGTCTCTAAGTGACACTCCAGCTGAGCATAAACCAAGCTAGGACACAAAATGCCGAACCCTCTTCTAGTGGGACGGAAGATCTGCTGATGACAGTCAACAGTCCGGCTTCTCCTGAGGAATTTTACGTAGTTTCCTCCCAGCAATGAGCATATGCTGAGAAGTTCCTGATATGCCCACACTAGATTATCCCTCCTGTTCCCAACACAGATTCAAATAAAAATATACTGAATTACTTAGAAGAAAATAAAATCCACTTGACCCTTTCCGGTCTATAAAAAAAATTCAAAAAATTCCACCAGGTCCACAATAGATTTACAGCATTAAAGGGTAAAACAATACATCCAAGTTTTTTTTTATAAATAAAAAATAAATTATTCTGCATGTATACAATCTGTCTCTTATTATTACATTTTATAGACATCTATAGATAAAAAAAAATATGTTTGCTTGTATTTTAACACTAAACTGATGAAGAAAAAAAAAAGTCGAATGACATTCGACATAGGACTCGCCGGATAAAGTCGATGTTGAATGACATTCGACATAGGACCGGAAAGGGTTAATGATCTATAAACCTTGTACATAACAGGCAAAGTAAATAGTAAATGCAATTCCCATCTTTAAAAAAAAAAAACAAAAAACTCCAGCTGACCATCTTAAAATTTGACAATATAACATACCTATACCTACATACATACAGGTATATTTAAGTATTAGTATTTTTAGATTTCACTAGTAAATTTATAGTATATTCATACATGTATAAGTTATGCTAGACAAAGGGAAAGCTGGAGTGACTGGGGTGAAATTCGGGAGTGTCGCAGTGTGGAGCATTACAGGGTAGTTCCTCCCCTCCTCACCCCCTCCCCGCGCCCATTTCGCTTCCAGTGTTCCATTCAAACAGTTAATTCCTAATTTAATTTGTTAATTAAATTGCATCCCCCGTACCAATTTAGCCCACTCTACTCTCTGCGCAGAGCCGGCTCGAGTAATAGAGATTGTTATTACAGAGACGAATGAGGAAGGTTTATTTATCTATTTTTCGTTAAATTTTACTAAGTAAATACCACTATTTCTTAAAATCTATTGTGACACGTGTTTCGATGCATTCTGCATCATTTTCAGACACCGTATGTGAATTTATTTATTGTAACTGCAGACAGTTGGTAGAATTCCATTTTAAATTTTTGGGTAATATATCCAAACTTCAAGGTTATTGGGTTGAATTTTACTTTTATTTACATATATATGATAGTATCACATAGCATGTGACGCGTTTCGTCTTATTAAGACATAATCATACACTCAGTGTTTTATAATGTTTTAATAAGGCGATACGCAAAATATGAATTCAATCCAATCCAACCTTGTTTAATTTTGGATATATTACCCAAAAAAAAAACAAAAAAATGCCTCCTCTGTAGTGTAATGGTCAGCACGCTCAGCTACCGTTCTGGAGGTCCCGGGTTCGATTCCAAGGGGGATCAAATAAATATAAGTGATTTTTTCACTGTAATATTTATTCAATATTACCCTGGACTGGTACCTGAAGCGGAGGGCTGATCACCATTCCTTCGTGTGTAAACGATCAAGATAACACTGTGTTCATATGAAGCAGTGCCCTATGCACCGTTGGGGTGCGGATAAGGGTTTTATTGTTATTACCCAAAAACCGTGTGTGAAGCTAAGTCTTAATTTTAAAGTTATGTCCTTGGGACGTTCAAGGATAAAGAGGGGTGTCTGTATTTTAAGAAATATCTAGTGGCATTTTCGTCGTTAAACTTAAATTAAAAATGGATAGGTAGTAAGTAATACAAAGCGACTGCCGAATCAATTATTGAAATCATAAATACTACACTATTTTTTTATAAACTACTATAGTGTGCTTTGTGTACTATTTTTTTACTTATTGATAAGAGAAGACGGTTTCTTTCTTTTTTATCAGCGGGAACATAGACAATATGAGGGAGGCTTTAGTCATCCTCATATTGCTAATTGTGGGTTTATTATTATTTAAATTTTGTATAAATATCTATTGCCTCAAAATGTAGCAGTTTATCACTTTTCGTATTAATAATTTTTAGGATTTCTACGTTAAAGCTGTTTTATTTGTGTCTGACAAAGGTATTCTAGATTTGTCTCTCCTTGAAACCAGTCCCTCGCTTAGAGCTACCTAGTAATACTTATTTATAATAAACCAAAATTGAATTACTAGACAGTTATTACTGATCATCTTCCACGACCTTATTCAATTCACTTTATTTATTTCAATTTATATATACATTATAAACTATGTCCGCCTCCGTAGTGTAATGGTCAGCACGCTTGGCTACCGTTCTGGAGGTCCCGGGTTAGATTCCCAGGGGGGGGTCAAATAAATATAAGTGATTTTTTCATTGTAATATTTATTCAATATTACCCTGGACTGGTACCTGAAGCGGTTGGCTGATCACCTTTCCTTCATGTGTAAACAATCAAGATAACACTGCGTTTCTATGAAGCAGTGCCCTATGCACCATTGGGGTGCGGATAAGGGTTATATATTATAAACTATTAAAAAATTAAGTCGTATACATTAAAATACATTGATATAAAATATATGCATGAACTATTGCTAAAGGTGTAGAAGAATCCCGCTTTGGAAAACTCCTTCAGACACATGGTACAGATCAATATCCAATGAGATATTGTTCAACATAGCGGTAGCTCATGAAAGCTTAGTAGCTTAGTACATCAAATTATACATCAAATTGTCTATTATTATAGGTAGCTTAGTACATAAAATTATCTAAATCATGATGTTATTCCACAAAGTTGATGCCAAATCAATGAATAATAAACTCGTATGTTCCTTGTAACCCTTTCCACCCTTCTACTGCAGCCAACAGCCCCCGAACTACCCCTAAACGTGGCATGCAATTATCGTATCGAAACACCGCCTCCAGTATTGTCGCGTTAATTGAATCGAACGTATATCTGACGGCTAGTCAAGAAATATAAAAGGGATGAAAAATATTTATCGGGCATTTATTACTCTTGAAGCATTGTACGTATAAAAGTAACATTCTTCATTCTAAGACGAAAGTTAAACAATTTTTTTACTAATATTTCTTAGTTAAACTGCATTTTATATAATAAAAAAAAACTTTATATTTATGACATCTCAACAAAGATAAAGAAGATTTAGGAAGTCAGGGTAATCATAGGGTTTACGACCTCTCATAAGTTATTAAGTGATCACTTTACGCACATTTACCAATTTCTAAATGGAGATAATCCAGATTTGTGAACAAGTATTTGGACAAGTAATGTTGTAAAAAAACGTAAAATATTTTTCTACTTTTCTTTTACACACACATATATATATATATATATATATATATATATATATATATATATATATATATATATTTATATATATATAAATATGTATATATATTTATATATATATATATATATATATATATATATATATATATATATATATATATATATATATTTATATATATATAAATATGTATATATATTTATATATATATATATATATATATATATATATATATATATATATATATATATATATATATATATATATATATATATATATATGTATATATATATATATATATATATATATATATATATATATATATATATATATATATATATATATATATATATATATATATATATATATATATATATATATATATATATATATATATATATATATATATATATATATATATATATATATAAACTTTGCATGATCGAGTATCTCAAACACTTTAACACAAACACGAAAATAATCAGCTGGTAGAGTAGATGCATGAATGTGAAAGAGGCTAATATTGTTTGCAAAAGATAGAGTGGTGTGTCGTTCTACTCTCTCTGCCCACCCCTGTGGGGAAGCGGCATGGTCTTAATTTAGTTAAATATTTTACATCAAACCGTCAAAACCACTCATTCGCAATCACTCGATATCATGAAATACACCATCAAAAATACAATATACATTTGATAATATTATATTTCACGAAAACACCCGCATTTACGGTAACACTAAAATTATTCACTTACAAGATTGCAAAAGTGTAATTACGTCACACAATGCAGCGCCCGCGGGAGCGTTGAAGGTTCGCAGAAGTTATTAAGAAAATGACGCCCTATTTGGGCGGCGGGCCCGCCCTAGCGGCCGCCGGGCTGATGGGCCGATTCCCGCCCATCGTGGCATTGACAGCCCCTAATGGAGATGCGGCGTAAGGAATATAATTGAATGCAGACCATGAAAGTTTAGCAGAAGAAAATAATAAATGAATACATACTTAATCCATATATTTAAAAAAAATCTTCAAAAACGAACAATGTAAGAATATAAATTTATTTTTGAAGCAATAACTTTGTGATTTTTTATTTTATAATCAAAATGAAACTTTGTTTTAAAATCACTATGAATATTTTATTATTAATTAATTATAAACAATTAAAAAAATATTTAAATAATCAAATAAAAATATTTCAAATAAATTTATATAAAATTCAAAAAAACACTGTAAAAATACAATTTATATTTCAAGCATTTCATTAATTGATTCGACAGTCACTTTGTGGTAAAATCTATCCATTTTTAATTAATGTTTTACTTAGTAAATACCACTATTTCTTAAAATCTATGACACATGTGATGCGGAATGCGTCGAAATACGTAATAAAAGTAAAACATTAATTAAAAATATGTTTCAAGCACTTACTTTGTGGTATTTCATTTTATAATTAAAATGTAACTTTGTTTTAAAATCACCATAAATGTTTTTTTATAACTTCATTATAAACAATTAAAAAATATGAAAAAACATAAAATAAAAATATTAAAAAAAAAAATAATTAAAAATATATATAAGTAACTTTTTTTTTTTAATCTTAAAAAAAAAACATTGTAAAAATATAATTTATATTTGAGGCACTAACTATGTGATTTTCCATTATAAAAACTTATAAAAGTTATATGTAACTTTGTTCTAGAATCACTATGGATTGAAAACTTTGAGTTTAAATAATTTTTCTAACATAATTTTAAATTACATGAAAAAAAGCAAATGGTTAAAATATTAAAAGCGATCACATAAGTTACCCCTGTGAATGTCCATAAATCTATATTTCCTTCGTTTAAAAGACGTTTCTTGTCTGTTGAGAGATCCAATATATCTTGATAAAAAATACAATAAACCCATTATCAATGGTGAATTTTGGGTAAAGTCCTCGTAAATGCTGTAATTGTGTGTAGATTCCTACAGGCTTAGTTTGTCTCTGGGGCGCTCAGTTCAATCACTCACAGATCACCCTTACAGATACCGCCCCTAACTGTACTAACCCCATTATACAAGATAATTAGTAGATTTAGTACCTTTTATGTCACAGATTGCTGAATAATCGGACCCTACTTCTGAATTTCATTTATTCAGTTGTGAACTAAAGTTCTCTGATAAATGTCAAGAACCTAGATTTAAAGCGTATTGACAAAAATTTATTTTTATTAATATTCATAAAATGCAACATTTTGAATTCCTTGAACCTTTCGAGTGCGTCCGAATACTTGTTCACAAATCTGGATTATCTAAAATTATAGGAGTTATTTTTTTTTTTTTTTGACATTTCATCAAAGACGAAGAAGAATATGAAAGTCTGGGCATTTTTCATCTCATCAATAGATGTCTCTAGTGAAGTTCTATTAATTCAAGAACAATGTTTCGAAATTAGTTAAAATATATAGAACTTCCAAGAATTTGAGTAGTGTGTTTGTGTGATGTGCTAAGTGAAGCCCCGTAAATGCCCAGACTTCCATGCTCTTCTTCATCTTTGATGAGATGTCAAAAAAATGGAACGCATATTTGACAATGGCTAAAACTTCACCCCATATTTTCCATGTTCTCAGTTATAAAAAAGAAATCAATTTAAAAAACGAATCCTCTTTATCCTTAACGTCCCAATTGAATTTAGTAACTAATTAAGTTCTGAAAATTCTAAAAAAGTTACTGAAAATTTTTTTCTGCGTCTTATTCCCTCCATAATAGAGTTTTTATGCTTTTTTTATACGTACGAGAGGGTTTTTTTTTAATTTTCTTATTTTATTTTTATTAAAAAAGAAATATTTTTGTTTTTATAACTATACTTCACTTTCAACCGATTTATGTGAACCTAAGTGGCTCATTATTAGAATGGGTTCGAACCGAGAAACTCTGACTCAAGAGTCCGCGACACTAACCGCGGGACCACAACCCGACAATACAATAATAACAAATTGATGAGAAATTAATGGGTTTCTGTAAAATACTGATATAAAACAATTAAGGTCACAGCGCATCATCCATCCCGGAAGCGCTATAACGAGGATACAGTTGGAAAGTCGATCTCGACTCGAGTTTGCGATCTCGCAACGCCTTCGGTTGCCAAAAGCGACTGCAAGTTTCATTTGTTAACCGAACTAAGATGCCAACTTTGGCCATAAATCCCTCACCGCGGTTCCTGCGGGTCAGTTGGGATAAACAACGCCATTCCTGTTCTCACTCACCCCTACTACGTGAATTAGTACATTCTAGAATTGAAGAGAATCCAAACTAAACGTGTAAATCGTGCGAAGCGTATATTTCTAAATATAGGATCGGTAATTCGTTTTTTTTTTCAATAATTATTAGGTGATGATCTAATACATAATAATATACAAAAAGCTGGTATTAAGTGATATTTTCCATTAATTATTATAATTTAATGTATTGACTAGACATTTTTACTTGCTGGAATTCGTGCGAAGCGTATATTTCTAAATACAGCAGTAATGCGTTTTTTTTTCTTTCAATAATTACTTAAGGGATGACCTTATACAAAATAATATACAAAAAGCTGGTGTTAAGTGATATTTACCATTGATTATTGCACTTTAATGTTTTGACTAGACATTTCTACTTACTTATAAAATATTTTACTCTCAACATTTTAGGTGTGTCCAATTCCTTGTTCACAAATCTGGGTTTCTTGACATAGGAGTTAATTTTACATTTTGATACCTCTACATAGATGAAGAAGAAAATGGAAGTTTGGGTATTTACAGGGCTTATGACCTAGCTTAAGTGATCACTTTACACACGTGTAACATTCTATATTCTGCCCATGATGGACAATCATACTACTCGAATCATACTTTCGGAACTCATACATATATCATAAATCTCATGACGAATTACGTTTGAGTTCACGGCATCATCTATGATTGGTTTATAAAGCTTTTATTTAGCAGAAACCCCATTATTTAGATACATACAAAAACCTTATCGGATTATTTTAGATACTGGGAAAAAAAGTATATGGTTGTCAATCGCTGGTATAATGGTGAATGTCACACGTGTGTAAAATGTTCACTAAACCAGTCGATGACTGGTCATTAGTCCTGAAAATACCCTGAAAATAACTGAAAATACCTAGCTACTCAAGTAGAATGGTGAATGTTACATGTTTATAAAGCGATCACTTAAACCACACTATAACACGTCGTAACCTGTAATTGTCCAGACGTCCATATCTTGAGATATTACTCCTATGTGGACATAATAGATTTGGCTACAAATATTGTGAGTGTAAACATTTTGATGAGAATTCCTTAATAGACTGTTTAGCTTAATCGTTAGAGCAGTGAACATTTGAAGGCTCGAATTATTCCAATTCGTTGCAATCATAATTTGACATGGTGATCTGTTTCTCTTTTGTCAGGTGTGGTTCCAAAACAGGCGAGCGAAGTGGCGCAAGACGGAGAAGTGCTGGGGCAGGTCCACCATCATGGCGGAGTACGGGTTGTATGGAGCCATGGTGAGGCACTCTCTCCCCTTGCCCGAAACCATACTCAAGAGCGCCAAGGAGAACGAGAGCGTGGCGCCCTGGCTGCTAGGTAAGCATGTCTTCTTCTGCTCTAGCCTAATGTTCTTAACAGCCGGATATAGGCCATTTCCGTATCCTTCCATTTCCTTCGGTGTACACACTGGGGTACTTCTAGAAAATTTGGTGATGGACTTACAATCTTGTATATATTTAGATTGGCAGTGACAGGTATATTGAAAGGTTTCAAATGTAAATTCACAGTAAAATCGGGATACAATTTTATATTGTTTCACATTTTCAATAAATTTCGCAACTTTGTTTTAAAAAAATGCTTAGCAAGAGCAGATCTGTCAGGAAGCCTAGATGCTTCACTATCAGATCTGGGCATGCGGTGGGACAGCTTTCAATAATTTCCTTCGGTGTTTGCAGACAGTTTCTACTCCCGACAGTGGCTATGTCATCGGACCATCTTTTTTGAGGTCTTCTGACGTTTTTTTTTTAATCTCCCTAGGTCTCCATCCAAAAACAAATACAGGTTAACATATACTCATTCAAAACTGTCCGGTTGGACTTGTTCCTAACACACCATTTGTAGGCCAATTCTTAACACAAGCCAAACAACTTGTCTCGAACATTTTTATACCATACCCTTTTTTTATCTCTGAATGTTTTTTAATAGTTATTATAACATAAATGTAGAATTGTTTGATTGGCTTTTTTTTAACGTAATTATTTTTCAATCAATTTATTATATGTAAAGCCGTACAATTCCCGAAAAAATAAAATAAAATAAAAACAAAACATAATATGCGTTTGAACGCATCTACGACTCGTCATTCGACAGACTTAATGATGGGTATTCAACATAACAAAATGCGTTAAAACGCACAAATGACCTATCATTTCACATAGACATTGCGATTCATTTTTAACATAACAAAATGCGTTCAAACGCATCTATGACCTATCGACTTAATGACTGGTATTCGATATAATAAATTGCAACACTCTCCTTATCATTGATCGATCACTATGTGATAATACCACTTTTAAGTGGTATTTCACAAATAGAAACATTAACGATAAAGAGAGTGTTAAATTACCATATCACAGAGTTAACGAAGCTTTTAATATACAAAATGCGTTCAAACGCATTCTAGACCAGTCCTTCCATAGGCGATTGATTTGCAACATAAAAAAATGCTTTCATACATATCCACGACCGGTCATTTTTATAGCTGACAACAGCTTTTATTTGTAATTTTGTTTTTAGATCTTTAGATTTAATGTTTTGAAATAATAAATATAGAAATTTAGAATATATAGAAATAGGGTTAAATCTATAAATTATTTAAACACTTTTATCAACACAATAGTAAGAATTTAAACTTTTTACGATCTAGCACTTGAAACCAGCTGAAAACATCTATTTCATTTTATTATTAAGACTTTTCCTTAAAAATATATGTTGGCCAAATAGTGAAACATCCAGCGCTTGTCTATTCGCAATATTGTCTTTGATGTAAAATTAAAATGCGAAGCTTTTTTTCTCTAGTTTCATAAGTGTTTATTAAATAACAATTCCCTTTTTTACGTTTTTAAAGTAAGTAACCGTCTCCCAATTCAATTAATTAAATTTCAGTCAAACAGGTGAATACGACATAATAAAACCCCTGCCATTTCGGAACCATCTTTAAAAAACACCACACTCCCCTTCGCAACGCCAAACAACGAAAAAAAAACAAATGGCTTCCCTCGGTGACCTGGACAAGAAAAAAAAACGAAAAACAAAACATGGATTATAATTACTCACCGCGTAGGTACCTCGCACTAATAACCGCAAGTCGAATAACCCGTCAGCCATGTTTGCTCGTACACATTATCATAACAGAAAGGTCCCTAAAACGGATCAGAACTCCCCAAAAGGGCTTTTTGCCCTCGCAACTTTGAGCCGTAAGCTCACTGATGATAAGTCCCAATTTGCGGCGGAGGATTCCCGCGGATTTGGGACGTTCTGGTTGCCAGGGGCGTTTTCATTTCAAATATGTACACTCCAATACCCGGCCCCCTTTCTTTCAGTGCAAAGAAAAACAAGGGACGCCATCTACACGCCGTTCCTCGAAAGAATCCCTCTCGCTCTCGTTTTAGAGCCACGCCGCGGCTAAAATTACCCGCGAAATGCGGCCACGTCATCGCAAAAGTGATCAAAATCTCGTAAGAGTTTAGGGCGGAGATGGCTCTTTTTGCTAAGTTTCTCAAAGTTTCTAGACGGCACGCGAGGGCGCCATTGCAGTAGCCTTGCATATTCATATGCAGTGGAGTTGTGTGGAAAATCATAATAACATTTTCTTTAGGATAATTAATACTATACAGTTTTATTATTATGTAAATAAAATTAATATTTTAATAAAAATGTAACCTTGTTTTAAAATCACTATAAATATTTTTTTTATAACTTTATTATAATGTCTAACGGTTTTAAAACCAAGTCATATTTTAATTACAAAATTGAAAATCACAAAGTTAGTGCTTTAAATATATATTATAAAATAAATATTGTTGATAAAATTAAGAAACGTGTGTTGAGATGGTTTGGACATGTGGGACGAATGAGTGGGGTAAAACAAATTAACGAGGCAAATGTAGTTAGGAAAAGGAGCAGAGGAAGACCCTAGGAAAACTTGGCATATTCGAGTATATCAAATACTTGAATGTGATTGGATAAGGAGTCAGAATAATTGGCGGGTGTGTATGAGGAGATGCATGTATGTGGAAGAAGCGAAGAGTGTTTGCAAAGACAGGCTGGTATGGTGTTTTATTATTTCTGCCTACTTTTTAAAAAAACTTTAAACTCTTTTTAAAAAATCCAAACTTAGTATGTGGAATTCCACATAAATGCATATATTGTGAATATAATATACCTCCGTATATTCGTGAATATTAAAATAATAATAAATAAAGAAACAGTTTGTTTAAGATAAGCTTAATATTTGTAATTATCGTAAATAGAGACAGTTTTCCGGAGATGATGAAAAATAGAAGATGAACAAGAGAAGACGAAAATTATTGACTACGAATGGACGTCGAGTCAAATAACTTTGAGAATCTGTGGCTAAGAAATAGTTTTATGAAAATGATTTAAAAAATATATTTTCCTACTTTTATCTTGAAAAGTTCCTACATTTTATCTATGGTATTTAAGTATCAATTCTTTTCGTATTTTCTCAACAGCGTCTATTCATTATCCTTTTTAAAAGTAATGTATTTATGTGGATACCATTATTTTTAATAGACAAAATTATACGCCAGTTTTATCTAACAAAGTAAGTAGCATTCAGTGCACTATCAAACACTCTCAAACGAATGCATTTTCTCTTTGTCACTCAATCTGCGACATCCAAAAGACGCCATAATCATCTCCCGCCAAATTGTACGTCAAACAAAAGCCGATGACAAAATGGCTTCCACGAGATCAGGGGTACCTATCCACTAAAGTAAATTACGCCCAAATTGCTGATTCCTAAAACACTTCTCTTCTCAAAGCGTTGCAGCGAGCGCCAAAGCGTCGGAATAAGTGTGCAAAGCCGTCTAAATCAAAGGGATTTATATTCCTCGTTCGTAATTTCAAGTCAGCGCCTGTCTCCGATTGTATTAATGTGTGTAATGCATTCGCTGGGAATGATAATGGTCTAACTTCTCGCATACATCGTCAGACAGGACAGTTAGGAAAGTGGTGGCTACGCGCGTCGCATCGTCGTACCAGTGTGTTTTCTATTTCGGTTCCGTTTTAAATGCGATTCGGGACTCCCACTTAGGCCCTTCCTTCCCGAGCTTCTGACTGAGTGACGTACGCAAATGACAAAATTTCCCCTCCCGTGTTTTAGTTTTAGGCAATTATAGGAACGCTTCTGTGAGCATGCACCGGAATGCACAATTGGATGTAACATAACATATACTAAAAGGATTGTTTTCAATATAACGAAAAACAGCTGAAAATGCAACCTTGTAATGATGTTCGTCTTCCGTCTGTCATTGTACCTACTAGAGATGTGACTAATGACTAATGAGTAACAGGTACTTTTTCAGAAAACCAATTAAGATGGTTTATGTCAATTTTTCTCAGTTTGTATTTCTTTCCAACTTACGTTTTTTATGACTAATAGACAAATATATAAGAGCTAGAAATACGCAAATACGCAACCAATTTTGTGCATATATCGCTCACTCCTTTCAAGAACGTCATAAATAAAAAAAAACTTGATTTTTCAGGAGAACGTTTTTAAAGTTTAAAAATATAATACAATGTTTTACAAATAAATATCAAGCTACTTATTGAACTTTTTATTGCGCAACAGATCTTTTTAGGTAAAACCTGAAGGTTTTTTCTCTATTTGAAAAATATTAAGTATATCAAAAAAAATAAACAATACATTTTCTTCGAAATGCAAACACAACACTTTCTGCCCTGTAGCGGGTAAATATTAAGTTAAAAATATGCCTCTTTTGCTGGGATATAGTACATTTTCAGGGCATTCCGAAAACACGCTCAACTGAAAATTTACAATTTTTTTTGTTTTGACTTTCTTTAAAGGAGTGAGCAATATTGGCTTCAAATTCTCGAATTCATAACCGAATTCAGTAACTAGTTCTTTAAAGACAAAAAAGAAAAAGAATTTAACATTTTCGACAATAATTTAAAATAACTCCTAAGTGCAGAAATCTATATTTGATTTGATAAAACAAGTATACACTCAAAATGTTGTGAATATAATAACTGGTAGTGTGGTTGTCAATCATGGGTGAATGGTGAATGTTACGCGTGTGTAAAGTGATAACTTAACCAGCCTATGACAGGTTGTAAGCCTTGTAAATATACCCAGACTTATACATATTCTTCTTCATCTATGATTGATTAGATGTCAAAAATCTAATATAGGTAGTGAAAAAAAGTGTAACCTTACAGACTAATGTTAGTTACTGGTCTCCTCTTAAAATTGAGATACCTATCTGAATACAAGTGACAATTGATACCTCTTCCGCAGGTATGCACCGCAAGTCGCTAGAAGCAGCAGAGCACTTGAAGGAAGATGGAGCATCATCAGACAGGGACGATGCTGGCTCCAGAACTGACACCAGCGAGAGAGGAACCAATACTCCAACTCCTGCACACCATGTAAGTGGCTTCCTATTATCTAACAACGCAATGGACAGGGGCGTGCGTTTCATCCAGGCACAAAAACAGTGCCTGCTCTACTTTAGTAGAAAATATAAAAATCACTAATAGTAAACGAAATGTACCTTCAACATAAAATTATTAAATAATTATTAGTGATTTTTACACGCTATAAATTATTTAATTTTACCCTGGACTGTTCACTGAAGCGCAGTAGTGATTACCTTGCCTTTATGTAAGTAACGATCAAGATATCACTGCGCCAATACGATGTGGTGCTCTATGCACCATTAATCGCGAAAAAAGGTTTAAAAAAACTCCTAAGTGGGGATAATCCAGATTTGTGAACAAGTATTTGGACACACTCAAAATGTTGTAAAAGTTACTCTGCTAAATAAAAACTTTTCCAATCCAACCGTAAATGGCTCCAGTGAACTTACATATCTATTTCTCATGCGATCAATGATATATGTAGAAGTTCCAATAAGTTCAGTAGTGTGGTTGTCAATCATGGGGTAAGAGTAGAACTGGTGAATGTTGCACGTGAGTATAGTGATCACTTAACCAGCCTATGATGGGTCATAATCCCTGTAAATACCTAGACTTTCATATTCTTCTTCATCAATGTTGAGATGTCAAAAAAAAAAATACTAGGAATTCTTATCGTACGGTTGTGTAAGTTTAGTGAAACACTTCAATATCGTAGTTATACGATACGTAGTCATTTTTTACGAAAACGTGATCGTCGACTATTTGATATCTTAGCTATAATCTAGCTTAATATTGCTTTAAAAAAATCCCAAAGAATCTTAAACTCGGAAGTATAATATATTAACTTGTTAAAAATGACTAACTGCATTGATGTTTATTCTTTTGCCAAGCAAAAGTGACTTAAATGGCCCTCCTTTACATTTTACATTTTGTTAGCTGGTCACTTTCTCCTGTACGACTACGATATATGCGTACATTTACATAATATTATTTTTAACAAAGATCTACTAAGTCACCTTATGTGTCGTGTTGGCAGAGTTCTTTTATATACTTTTTCATTATTTGATCTATTTTTACTTACACACAAAAAAGCTAATATATCTGCCATCTTATATGCCTATTCTTTTGCCAAGCAAAAGTCACTTAAATGGCCCTCCTTTACATTTTACATTTTGTTAATTGGTCACTTTCTCCTGTACGACTACGATATATTCAATGTTGAGATGTGAAAATGCCCTAAACATTGTGCTATTACAGGATTTTTCGTTACGCTTCAATTTCCAAGATGTTTTTATATTGATTTATTCACTTCCAGACTCCTTCGAGCCAATCGCAGCCGCAGCAGGGCGCCTCCACGCCGGACCGCTCCGCCCCGTCGCGCTCCCCGCCCCCGCAAGCCCCCGACGCGCCGCGCACTCCCGTCAGGGAGCCCCCAAGGGAGCCCTACTCGGAGGACCCGGAAGCCTTTAGGAATAACTCCATAGCTTGCTTGAGGGCCAAGGCGCAGGAACATCAAGCCAGGATTCTTGGCTCCGGCTTGCTCTTACAGGTTAGCCAACGTTTCTTAATAAAAACTTTGGAAATGTAAAAAAAACTTTTTTTTATTACTTTTATACTATAAAAGATAAAAGTAATTAATTGCTTTGGAAGAGAGGGTCAATCAGGAAGCCTAGATACTTCAGTGTTAGACAACTTTCAATGTTTTAGTAATTGTCGAAGTTACTTAAAGATTTGATTACAAAAAGCCGAGGACTGATTTCAATGTTTTGATGATATTCGTTCATATTTTATTTTAATGAACAAAATGAACTGTAAACTAATATTATCGAAATATTTAAATTAGTCTTTGGCGTCTTGTAATCTTCTTCAAGTAACATTGACAATTACTATTAACATTGAAAGATGTCCCATTGCATTCCCGGATCTGATACAAAAGCATCTAGGTTTCCGGAAATTAATTTGTGTCTTTTTTTGCATCAATCAACTGTATACATAATACATTATTTCTTTTCACTAGCAGGTTCGAACTCTCGCCAATCTGCAGTCTTCCGGCATCAGTCCTCCAGGAGGGCTGTGCGACGCCAACGCCAACAGTCTCCATCACCACATGGCCGCTGCCCATCACCAGCAGGAAGCGATGCTGCTCAACAACCATCGAGAGGCCATAGCCAACCTCAACAGCCATAGAGAAGCGATGGCCAATCTGAGTCACAGAGAAGCTATCAACCTCAACGGCAGAGACCCCATGAACCTCAATAATAGAGACATTATGAACCTCAATAATAGAGATCCTATGAATCTTAACAATAGAGAAGCGATGAATCTCAACAGAGATGCGATCAATCTCAACAACCATAGAGAAGCGATGGCCAATCTCAATAACCACAGAGAAGCGATGGCGAGTTTAAACAACCATCGCGATGTCATGTCCAGTTTGAACAGCCACAGAGAGGCGATCACCAGTCTGAACAATCATCGGGAGGCGATGGCGAATCTCAGCAGTGGTCATCGGGAGGCTTTGGCAGGACTTGCCGCTTCGAGACTGGCACACAGTCGAGAACAGTCTCCCGAGGCCCATATCGATGTCTGCGCTGACAGTCAACAACCTCCTTCTTCGGTCACGGCTGCAGAAATGTTCTGACAACAAGCTAAATCCGACTCTAACGACGTTCTTGCAACCAGTTAAATTCAAGTCTCTGGTCAAAAACTCAACAAGCTTCTGATTTTAGAAAATCTAAACTGCAAGGTAGAGCAATTTTCAAAAAATGCCAACGAGGTTGAAAAGCTTTTTTTAAGTGATACAGCTAAAAGTACATTAAAAGTTTTATTCATAGACAAAGTTACTATCCACAAGATGGAGTTTCCAAATATTTGCGAAAACTGTGCCCGGTGTTTTCAGTAATTCGACATTACTGAAATTCAAGTGAAACGAATGAAAGTTTAGACAATGATGCGTGAGAATTCAGTAATATTTAGTGGCAATTGTTGAATAATTTTAAATTATTTATATTTAAGACGACCTTTGTAAACGACGAGCGTTGCATTCTAGAAAAAAGGCTGTCACGCGAGCGACTTTATAGATTTTCAAAAGGATAACTATTGATTATGCCAAAAATTGGATAATTTGTAAATTTAAATAAATTGTACATAAAAAACAGAGCTGTAAGGTAAATACATCGATGTACTTAATTCAGTGTTGTCTAGTATAAAAAGTAGAGTTAAATATATATATTGTATATTTTTATTATTTATTGAGAGATGCAAGACGCCTCTTTTTAATTAAACAAATGTTACTAATTAGGGCGCAGTAGACTTACTAGGCCATTAAGTTGTCTAAATTTGCTTCGCGAATGTGAATATTAAAAAGCGTGACCAAAAATATAGGAACTTTTTCTGTAATATGCCAACAAAAAGTCGATTTGAATGGTTCTAAGGTTAGATATTTGTCATACCAACAAAAGAGCGTAAAATTACCTCGTAATCAGTGCGTTTTCGTCGTCATACAGTGTTTCAAATCGGCATTTGTAGGTACGTTAACCCTCCCTTCCCGGTGTTGTGTACCTTATACACATTGCATCTAATAACCATCAATATCTAAAATATAATGTCAATAATAATCAGAATTTATCGGGAACATCGAAGGTATTTTGTGAATATCGGAAACAAATTCGCGTATAAACAGCGCGTGAAGAGTGTGCGGGAAGCGCGACACTATATTCGCATCTCACTCTTGCATACTTGCACTGTGCAAGCGCGAGGAGTTAAAAGCTCAAGGTTCTTAGTCGTGTTTTTTTCCTCCGGCTAGCGGCAGTCGGCACTAGCTCTTGGGCTTGCAACTAGAGTGGACCTATCCTTGTTCCGTGAGCGTTGCCAGATGGTTTTTTAATGTTTTCAGCAAATTAATCTAAATTATTATAAATTTTTACTTCATTTATAATTAATTATTAGCTATGAATGCCGGATTTTTACGATTTAAAAACGCTAATTTTTTATTGTGTAGTGACTACCCAACACCAGAACGCGCGTTTTTATTTTAGCAACGTAAGGGAAAGGTTAAGTTTACTTGTTGCGGTTTTCTAACGCAGCCGCGTTCGCCATAGGTAACTGCCGAATACGTCCTAGTGCCGGATCTGGCCTGCCACTTGATAATAAGGGATGAGGCAATAATATGTTCGTGTTAATTTAAAACATGTAAACTCCCTTCCTTTTCCCTTAAGTGTCGGGCCACACTAGATCTGGTATTGTGTACTAGGAAGGTATAAAAGCGAAAAAGTAATCAGCGTTTGATTGGATTATGCGGTGCGTTTTATTTGATTTCTCGCAGGTACGCAGATATACACTAAGTCGGCGATCTTATACAGTATAACCCCCTTTAACGTTGAGGTGATATAGGTCACAATAGACCTAATATGGTAGCAGTGACATAAGGGATGCAAGATCCATTGACCTCACAAAAAAAAAACTTTGAGATAGGTACCGCATTTTCAGAGGTTATAAGTGGTTAATTTTTCAAACTGCATTTTTACATTTTAATCAGCGGAAGAGACTGAAATGAGTCATTTAAAATTAAAATACATTTTTTTAAATAACCTCCTGTAACGATCCCATTGATAAACGCGGTACCTATCTCATCGTTATAGGGGGGTTTACTGTATAGTGAAAAGTGTCCATACCTTTAACAATAATATTTTCAACCATTTGTCTTTCATGTTTATGACTAGCTTTCAGCGTTTTTATGAATAAAAATTTAATTGACAGTTCTCATTAATTGATGAAAACATTAATTAAATAAAATTCAAATTAATTACAAATTTATACTAATTAGTCCAACCCTTTAAATTTTTGGTCAAGCTTCATAAATGTGTATTTAAGAAAAAAAAATATTTTCATTTAAATCAAATTAATTTAACCTTGCAGGATGGATACATAAGTCGATTTTCTATTTTTATTTTACAAAAAAATATGTTTTTTAAAGTTAATATAAAGTTACCAAATCGAATATGTATTTCAAAATTGTAGTACCTAACAAACTTTGCAAAGATAAAAGGCTCTGTATGTAGCTCTCCTTCTTCACCAAATTAAAAAAAAATACTGAGAAGGTACTGATTCTTTCAATATGTACTAGGCGAAGTAGTTAGGTATGTTAGTTGGAACTTTTTTTATCGATTACTCAAATCAGCTCAAATTCACAGTTGTTACCTTGTTGATCTAAGATATAAATTGACTGTATGTCTTGTATAAAAAAGAAAAGGCAGTTTTTTTACACGATAAATTGTATGAATATGTCGCGATGCCTCGGGGGGCAAACGTACCAATTACAGACAATGGAAATTCGAGATATAGGCAGACATATGCAGACATGATGCTTTTGAGGAAGTATTTTACTATTACTACTATTACTATTATTAGCTATCCAAAAGCCTACATAAGCCTTATAGGACTTTAATTTATAGTAATATTTATGACAAAATCCACACAATTTTCAGATAAATTGGCGGCAATTTTCTCCACGACAGTACGGTAAAACCTCGATATAACGGACCTCTATTTGACGAACTTCAGATTTAACGAAAAAAATCCGGTAAAATAATAATTGTTCGTCAGATAATGAAGTTCGATCACATTTTCGTAATTTTAGAGACTTTATTATAAATGTAAGTAATACAGCAAACTCGAAAACAGAAACAAAACTTGATTTCTTTTTCGAATTTTTGTTTTTATTTTGTATTGTTTATTTATATCTAAAATATATTTTCAACAAAAAAAGATTTTTAATTGATTTATACCTATTTTTATATAAGGGCTTTAACGGACACCTGCTCCTCCCAAATAGTTTGTTATATCGAGGTTTTTCTAAACTTACTTTTTAACATTAAATATTACTTTTAATAATAAATACGATAACTCAATAAAAGTATGTTTAAAGGAAAGAGAAATTTTGTCATTTTATTAATAAAAAAAGTGGTAGAAATCGTGCAATTAGCAACTTTCCAAGCTTAAAAAAAACAATACTGTACTTTGTAATTAGTATGTTTGCCCTCTAAGGTGTCATACGTACTAATATTTTTAACACATTCAGGCATCTAAAAAACCCAACGAAAAAATATTGATAATAATTGCAACATGCGTCAACGACAAAATATTATAGAAAAAAAAATAGAATATAACATTCCAATATAATAATAAAGTTCCTGGTAATAAAATTAACGACTATATAGTAATTTCTTTATAACTTATTATATAAATAAAATATAGTCATCGAAAACTTATAAATATAACTTATAATATAAGATTAGAACGAAATCCAAAAAAAAATATTTTACCGGATACAATATCGCTTCCTAAATATTGGTTTACATATATAAACATATTACATATTATATTATACATATTAATTTGTATTTTTGCGATAAAATATTTTTGATATCCCCGCTAGTACATCTGATTTTTTTGTAAAATCTGTGTATTATTTAACTAATTAAATATTGATAAAAATCATCTCTATGAAATATAAAAGAAATTCAAATTTTTTCCAAGATGTATCGGCTGTCCAAACTTAAAACACAGTAAGGGATATTTTTTTGTAGTACGTTTTTTTTGCATTTTTGGACTAAGTAGAATCTATTTAGTCCAAAAATGCAAAAAAAAACGTACTACAGAAAAATGTCCCTTACTGTGTTTTGAGTTTGGACAGCCGATATGTGTATTACGTCTTTCAATAGCACAATATAACTTTGTTATAAAAAGTCATTATATATCAAAATTATAAAATTAAAATAAAATTACAGCTATGTGATTCACATATTAATTACAGAGACTCAATATTTGGGTACTTAATATGAAAAATAAAAATATGAAAAATCACCACATCGTAATTACATTTTTTATGTAATAACATTTTCACATCGAAATATATTATTATATTTCGGTATTATCTGCATAAAATCATTTAATAAATCCATTTTTTCCTTAATTAAATTATAAAACATGTAACTTGTATATCGTTTTAATATATATAATTGTATTTTGAAACCCCATTGAAGACTTTTTGGCCTCATACTGTAATATATCTATATGTATAAATATATATATATATATATATATATATATATATATATATATATATATATATATATATATATATATATATATATATATATATATATATATATATATATATATATAATATATATATATATATATATATATATATATATATATATATATATATATATATATATATATATATAAATATATATATATATATATATATTTGTATGTATATATATATATATATATATATATATATATATATATATATACGTGGTTTTTCGAATAAATTAGAAAAATTATTGAGAAAAAAACCTACATTATTAGCTATGAAAACGAATCTCAATTTTGAGAAAACTGCATGTATATAAAATAAGGCTAGTTATAGGTCGATGGTTAAAATTTGTGCAAACAAGATAAAGTTAATTATATTTACGATGAACGATAGGTTTAATTCATAAGTCATTACGAATAAGTGCAATATTGTTTTCGATTAATTAGTTATTTAAAATGTGTAAAGTAAATGCAACGTAATAAATAATTATTGTAATTATTTTTAATGTTTAAACTCGTTTATATATGTATCGTCAAGTCCGAATTTCTGATTGTATTTTTAAAAAATGTACAAGTAAGATACATACTTCATTAAAGAATTCATCTGAGACTAACAAAGTAATTATTTATTATCTTTAAAAATAATGAAGAAAAATCGTTTATTTTCAACATTTTTTTTCATTTAATATATTTACATTTTTATTTATAACATAATACATTTGAATCATTTATAACATGGAGAATTTTTATATTTCGATTCGCTGTGCCTCTCCATAAAAGAGACTGTGCTCTTGTGCTTGGAGAGGGACTTACACTCATACATACATATATATTTAAAAAAACATACTAGTAACTTTACGAAGAGAGAATTATAAATCAAATGTTTTTCTTTTTATTTGGAAGAATTAAAATATTATTTTCAATAATACCCGTTGTTAATCTAAAAATTGAATTTTCTTTTAAAACCACATTAATATGATATTTCAAATAACTTTGTACATTTTGCCAGTTAATAGAACGTATAATATGCATCATTAAGTCAAAATTGCATATTTTCGAGTTAATGCTTTTTGCCAGTACACCCACGATATATTCTTTAAAATTTACTATGTATCTTCTTCGAGATATATTTTACCTGTATTATTGAAAATATACTATGTGTTTTCTTTGAGATAAATATCGTTCAAAATAACTATGTATCTTCTTTGAGACCTATTTTATTGAAAATATACTGTGTATCTTCTTTGAGTCATATTTTATTGAAAATGTACTATGTATCTTCTTTGAGACCTATTTTATTTAAAATTTACTGTGTATCTTCTTTGAGTCATATTTTCTTGAAAATGTACTATGTATCTTCTTTGAGATAAATATCGTACAAAATAACTATGTATCTTCTTTGAGGCATATTTTATTGAAAATATACTATGTATCTTCTTTGAGATAAATATCGTTCAAAATAACTATATATCTTCTTTGAGACCTATTTTATTGAAAATATATGGTGTATCTTCTTTGAGTCATATTATTGAAAATATACTATGTATCTTCTTAGAGATATATATCGTTCAAAATAACTATGTATCTTCTTTGAGACCTATTTATTGAAACTATATGGTGTTTTTCTTTGAGTCATATTTTTGAAAATATACTATGTATCTTCTTAGAGATATATATCGTTCAAAATAACTATGTATCTTCTTTGAGACCTATTTTATTGAAAATATATGGTGTATCTTCTATGAGTCATATTTTTGAAAATATGTATACTATGTATCTTCTTAGAGATACAAATCGTTCAAAATAACTATGTATCTTCTTTGAGACCTATTTTATTGAAAATATATTGTGTGTCTTCTTTGAGTCATATTTTTGAAAATATACTATGTATCTTCTTAGAGATACATATCGTTCAAAATAACTATGGATCTTCTATGAGACCTATTTTATTGAACATATACAGTGTATCTACTTTGAATCATATATTATTTAAAATATACTATGTATCTTCTATGAGGCATAAATTATTTAATATATACTATGTATGAAGACCTATATTATTGAAAATGTACTGTATATCTGCTATGAGGTATATATTATTTAAAATTTACTATGTATCTTCTTTTAGATATTTGTATAACATATTCTTTAAAGTATACTATGCATCTTCTTTGAGAGCTTGTACAAATAGTTCAGTCTAGTATTTTTTTTAAAACATGTAATCCTCCATTGGAAAAACAAACACGTAAACGTAACATGTACTTAGAAATAAATTAATTAATTGTAATAAAAAACTTCAACATACTAATATTGTATTGTATTAACAATATAAAATATTTACAAACATCATGGTTTTATTTTTACATTTTTTCAATCCTAACCCCTTACCTTAGAATGTGCAAAACAGGCCATTCAGTTGACAAAAATTGATGAGGCAAATGGGACATAAGGATCTATCGGATTTGATGGTATCTTATTTGGAAAAGGTGACACATCTCACAATGAAAAAAAAAATTATAGTTAAAAAGTAATAAAGTCAAATAATAATAATAACATAAAAAATGCAATTTTAAATAAATTCATGGTTTTCTCGTATTTCATCATGTAGTTTTGGCATCTACCGGCCATTAGGATAACTACGTTATACACAGAAGTAATATTGTTTCGGCTTCTGAAAGACAGATGTCGGTAGTAGTATCATAAACTATTTGTTTTTGTTTATTTAATACTTTGCAAAGATGGTAAACACGCTTTACAATTATTTTTCTCAATTTTTTTTTTCAATTTTCTTTTATCATCAATATTAACGGCAGTAAGTTAAACTTCAATTTAATTTACGATCGGAAATTCTGTATTAACATTTGAAATGTGTGACTGCTACTTTTTCGGCTATATTGGAAATAAATTAGTTACTTTTTCTCGGTTTATATTTCTTTCCAGATGAAGTTCTTCTTCTTCTTTATCTTCGTCTTGGAATAAGCCTTGTGGCCTGTTTTTAAGAGGGGTTTACCTCCTGCGACGTTAATTCCCAGCTATCAATCCATCTCTTTGGTGGTCTACCTTGGGGTGGCGTGCAGTGCGATGTGGGGAGTCTGGGTGGTTCCATTCTCCATACATGCCATTGTCATGAAGTTCTTAATGTCAGATATATTACAAGCTTTGCAATACAGAATCAAATTTGGGCACTGTTTGTCATGAATAGATTTAACCCTCGATTACGGGACATTTGTAAAATTTACGACGGACGTCCAATCGGTGGGGAGCACCTAGGCAACACACATAAAAAAATGTAGTGACAACTAGCATGTCGCTCACTCCTTTCAAGAACGTCATAAATCAAAAATCGTCAATTTTTAGTTGTGCATATTTTCAGAATGCCCAGAAAATGTACTTTATCCCAGCAAAAGAGGCATATTTTTAACTTAATATTTACCCGCTACAGGGCAGAAGGTGTTGTTTTTGCTTTTTTAAGAAAATATATTTTTTAATAATTTTTTTAAAATAAAGTAGTTATTTTTCAAATGAATAAAAACCTTCAGGTTTAACCATAAAATATCTGTTGCACAGTAAAAAGTTCAATAAGTGGCTAGATATTTATTTTTAATAAATTGTTTTATATTTTTAAACTTTAAAAACGTTCTCCTGAAAAATCAAGTATTTTGATTTATGACGTTCTTGAAAGGAGTGAGCGATGTGTCTTACTTTTTAACCAACATTTTAGGTTCATATTTAGTATAAAGTTTTCAAATAACATTTAGCATTTTAAAAAAAATGTTTTTAGTAAAAGTTTTTGGTAAAATGTCAGTTTTTCTTATCTTCGTACATTTTACGATAGCCCCGTTTTAAGGTACATTGAAACAAGTCTCGTGGTCTAGGGTCAATCAATTGAATCAAAAAACAAAATTGATTTACGACTTCATTCAAAGATGTCGTTATTGCTTTCGATTTTTTAATTAGATCGCCCATGTCTAATGTGGTTCCAAAATTACAAGTCCACCTGATAAATTATTAAGTAAAAACAATCATTTTTATCCACTTCCCTGGTGTTAGCGTGTCTAGCTACCGTGCTGGAGGGCCCGGGTTCACTTCCCAGGGGAGTGGGGGGTGAAAATAAATATAAGTGATTTTACACTCTAATATTTATTTCCTACTACCCTGGACTGGTCCCTGAAGCGCAGGAGCAATCACCTTGCCTTCATAACAATCAAGATAACACTGTGTCAATATGATGCAGTGCCCTATGTACCATTGGGTGTGGATAAGGGTTAAAAGAATAAAAAAACAGAATGTTTATTTCATATTACCATGGACTGGTCCCTAAAGCGCAGGAGTGATCACCTTGCCTTCATCTGTTAATGATCAAGATAACACTGCGTCAATACAATGCAGTGCCGTGTTCACCATTGGGTGCGGATAGAGATTAAAAGAAGAAAAAAAAACAGAATATTTATTTCATATTACCCTGGACTGGTCCATGAAGCGCAGCAGCGATCGCCTTGCCATCACAAAAGTAACGATCAAGACAGTGACATTACGGTGCAGTGCCCTATGCACCATTGGGTGTGGATAAGGGTTAGAAGAAAGACAATAATTATTTCTTCAATATTTTATTCACTAAATCTCTGATTAACATGTATAATTCTACTATATTAAAAAATTATTTACAAAAATACAAAAGCCAACCACGCCAGATAAGATATAAAATTATAAAATGGACCAATAAAATGTTTACAGGCTCAATTTAAAATGTGTACATATCAAATGTATTCAATTAGGTTCCAGTATATTCAATATAACGTTATTCAGTCTGAAAATCCTAGATTTCTTACGTATTACTATTGTGTAGGATTTGTTTTAAAAATTTGCAATGTGTCAAACGATGAAAAAACCTTATTTCATAATTAATGGAGAGAAAATGGACAAGTTAATATAAACCACAGTACTGTGCTTATAATATCATTGTATAATTACCAAGTAATCAAAATTTTATTTACTTCTTACACAATATAGTACTTATTTTAACCAGACTTGTGTGTTTTTAATTTATTTATTTTATATTTTTCAAATCCTTAATGTGAGGTTCAGATTAAAAGTATCCCAAGTTTAAAAGCGGAGAATAAAAAATATCCAATGAAAAAATCAAAATGTTATTTTGGTAGAGTAATATAATGAGCTTAAGAACTCTCTTATGGTAGAGAAAGTCTAAAAGAAGTTTCTCAGGTATCTCTACGTGAGAGAGTACGGCTATTATCCTTGGCTCTACCCAACCGAGTTTCTCCAGGGTATGCTTGGCTATAATAGTTTAGTGACTGGAAGGAATGCGTATTTGATTACGCATTTCTATCGATTGTTGCGCGGTATGATCGATAATCCTGAAATTATCCGGAGCATCAGTCTGTATGTTCCCGATAGTTACATAAGACAGCGTCGGCATAGATTGTTTCACATTTCTATACACAGGACCAACCTGCCAATGCTTATGCCTGTAAGAAGAGCTACCGCTAAGTTGAACATTATCACATTGGATATTGATCTGTTCCATGTGTCCGAAGGAGTTTTTCGAAACGGGATAAGTCTTCTTGCCTTACTTTTAATATATACGCCTTGAATATTGTTTGTTAAGTATATATTAATTTTTTTGTTGAATACAATTGTATTATTCAATTGAACAAAATTGAAAATCGAAATTGTCGATAATATAATATTTTAATATGCTAGTATATTTGATTTAGAAGCATGTTTAATATTTGCAGCGCTTTTAAAAAAATATGAAAATGTTTTTTAAGTTAAATTTACTACTTTTTCATTTACTTCATATGTTTAATATTAAAATTGAAAAAAATCATAAATTGTGTGCAGTTTCCATTATAAATCAGTTTATAAAAATTATAATGCCGGTCTGATAAGAATAATTTCTTTGAGCTATATTTTTTATTAGATGTCTCACAGATTTGAACTTTATATTTTGTAACTTATGTTATAAGTCTTTCACAGCGTCTATGACCTGGCATTGGCTGGCTTAATTTATACACTAAGCCGCCATTCTGCCCATTATTGAACATTTATATTGCTTGAATTCTTGAAAATTGCTAGTTTAAATGGAGTATTTCAACAGCCTCCTTTATATCTCACTTACTGCCATCTGTTGAGAATTTTGTGAAGTAAATAGCTTTGCCTTTCCGATCATAGGTGAGATTTTCTCCTCTGAGATGTAATGTCAGTAATATATTTGTAGGTGATTTTAAACACAGCTCTTAATTTTCACAAACACATTGTTGATCAATGGAAACCCACACATCCATTATTAATAATCAAATAGATGAAATATTACATAAAAAAGTAATAAATAGAACAGAATCATTCAGAAATCAATAGGATTTCAAGGTTATTTTTAGAATTTGGTAAGGTAAGATCAAATCTGTAACACAATAAAAGGAAATAAGCAGTTCTGACTTATTTGTATATAAGATAAAGGCATTTTGTATCCGTACGTAACATCTATAATATTAAATGGTCTGATAACTATGTTTCGTAATACTATTTTACACATAAATATTCAAAAATCTACAACTTTACGACTACCTATTAAGGAAAAGTCCACTATTTCATTTCATAAACACACATTTGATTATTTTTTCATATTAAATTTACTTCAGTCACAAATCATTATGTACTTTATCAAACGGTTATTACCGAATTTATTAATGTCTAAATTCTTACCAGCGGTTGGGGAAAATGGTGGACGGTCACATTAATAAATTAATTAAAATTTTTACGGAGAGGCAAGTCATTACTGTCAATTGTAAAGGGCCCTTGAAGTGTTTTCTATGCTTTATAAATTTGACAATAAATAAATTGAAGATGTCGAAGAAAAACTATCCAAAGGTATACAAGAATACTAACAGCCATTGAGCTATAAATATACTGCTTCATGAGTTTCCAAATGAGTAAAATTCCCATTAATGAGGTTCAACAGCAAATTATTATTCTCTCAAATAATAATTCATTGAATAAATTACGTAATTCATTTATAACTGGAACGTCCATCGTTTTTATCAGCCGCAGCTAAGAAATTACACCCTCAAACTGATAGTTCACTACAACTCTCAACTTCACTAAAAAAATTATTAAAAACTCGCATCCTTGATCTAAAAAAATTTAAAAATTAAGTCTCATATTTAGAAATAATTATCATTATCATATATATTAAAATTTTCACCGAAATCTACGTACACGTAAAATTTTAATAAATCGTAAATACATAATTCAATTCATAAAATAATCAAATAGTACATATTATTTTTTAAATAAAAACTTACATAATGTTTTTGACATTTCATACTCATAGCGATACATATCAATATTAATACAACATATTATGGCAACACGTTCTACATCAACTTGCTTCTAATATTCTTGTTAGATTTTAAAGATACAAATGACATACATATATATTTAATTTGAAATAAAACATGGTTACGTAATTCACATCGAGCGTTACAAATAAAATATTTTTCCTACAACGATAGGAACGTTACATTACAATAAAGAATTCAATTCCAAATTTACAATTCTCATTGTTACAATAATAAAATTCAAAACATTTTTTTAATTAAGAGAGTAAATCATTAACCGTAAGTGGCATATGGATGCAGATCGAAAAAAGTTTGCATTGAAAACTAATTTATTAATAGCAGGGAGACGTCACTTTCCATTACTGTAATTTAGTAGTGCTTAACGTGTTTAACTGGCATGCAGTAAAGAGAACCCTGGTTCAATTCCCATGGAAGAATACTTAACCTGGTAACTGGGCGGGACGCATAAATACATCAAACGTAAACAATATCGGGTACGGGTAGAACATATGAATACGTCCTTGAAATATATGTTTATTATATTACATATATATGGACGTATATTTATCGAACAACAAAGGTATTTATCAATCATCCATACATGTCTCGACATGAATTTAAGACACGGAGTGAATCAGTATTCGCGCCCATTACAAGTTGCGTAATTGGACAGCGGACCGCCCGGTTAACAGGATAATATTATTAATATTACCAATACAGGAATATTAAATATGGATTATTTAATGTCACCGTTGAATGGTACCCAAAGTACTACATATACTGGTACTATTGGAGAGGAAAGAGAGTATAGGGCACCCATATTGCATAACTGTTCACCTAGCTCGTGTAAATTGTACATAGCTAATACGTTCGATCTTAATGTAAGTGAAGACACATATCTAATGACAATATATCAGAGCAAAAAGTGCATAACCTGGAACTAAAAGGACCCAGGTTCAAACTCCGCAGATATGCTTGTAACCAATAAATATTTTCATGATATTTCTCTCTTAATTAAATTTTAAAAAATGTGTAAAATAATTTAAACCAGGAATATAAAACACTTCGCCATGTAGCGGAATTTTGGTACCACTATATTAATACATCCTGGGTTTGATTTCCAGGAGGGTCAACGTAAACACGAGTGATTCTTGCTTCGAGTAATCAACAATCAAGATAACGCTGATCACAAGAAAATGATGAATCACCCTATCCACAATAGGGAGCGGAAAGGGATTAGAATCAACATGACTCGCAACACTGATGCCAAATTTGAGATATCCCAAATAGATTTACTCATACTTTAAGTATCCATTTTAATATAATAAAATCCTTTTGAACTAATAATGAGTATTATGTATAACACATAATGCAAATAAGACAACTTGATGTTATACTAAGAACGTATTTAAAATAACTGTTAAGCAAGGTATTAGCTTACTTATTTTAAAACATTGAATGTCCCATCTCTATAATAAACATCAAGTGTTTTTTATTCACGATAATTCCGAAACAGTTGAAATCCATTAAAAGAATATTGTATTTGAGTTATTGCAAAAAAAAACACATTAAAGATAAATTTTTAATTCAAATTATATCATGGCATTATCATGATAGTATAAACTACCAATTTCAATTGGTGGCATGTACAATTTTTTGTAAGTTTTTAAATTGGTAGTTTTTCAAAACTGAAATGGTAGTGACATCACAACGAAGTACGCTAAATTCCTGGTTTAGATAAAAGCAAAATATTAAACATTTTTGCCTTATCTTTGATGAATTTGTTAAAATAAAATTGATAAGATTCCACAAAAACATATTTCATGTAATGTGCATGCAACATTTTAATAATAAATAAAAACTGGTAATTTTATACTACACAAAGAGTGCATGGTCAAAATTAGATAAAACCTCCTAAGCATTAGTGTTTATAGGTTT
Organism: Brachycentrus maculatus; assembly: GCF_059751285.1. Taxonomy (NCBI): domain Eukaryota; kingdom Metazoa; phylum Arthropoda; class Insecta; order Trichoptera; family Brachycentridae; genus Brachycentrus; species Brachycentrus maculatus. Next base: position 635,399 of record NW_028280993.1, on the reverse strand, counting down.
AAGCATATAAATATACATATTTTGGTATTACATTCAATTTAGAATCCCTATAATTTTATATTGTTCATAAAGTTGTAAAAAAACAGGTTGACTCGGTATGTTTTTGAATGATGTGGAAAGATTATTAAGTTTTTTGTTTTTGTTTTTTTGATTGCTGGTTAAATGCATAGCATTCTACTATCATTTTCTATCATTCATTCTACTATCATTCATTCTACTATCATTCATTTTCGTTGCTAACCATATCGATGGATATTCCATCGATATGGTTAGCAACGAAAATGTGCTTCAAAGAGCAAGAGCAGGGAGACAGTTTTTGGCTGATATCAAGGTCCGGAAGGTGTCCTATCTGGGGCATGTGCTGAGAGGACAGAAGTACGAGCTATTGCACCTAATCATAAAGGCAAAATAGAGGGTCGACGAGGTGTGGGCAGAAGACAGAACAAAGATCAGGACCGTCGAGACGCTGTTTAGAGCTGCCCTAAACAAGGATAATTACTCTCAAGTGATAGCAGGCGTAAAAATACCCGTCAGAAATGTGTTAATACGGTAGTAAAATGTCACCACATCATCCAAAAACAAAGCGAGTATTTTTTTCGTAACTCGTACCACAAAAATTATATATACACGATTTGACTATGCCGATATGTTGAGTGGGATTAGTTCCTGCCGCCGACTTGCGCCCTCTCCCGGGAGTCCTCCCGGCAGATGGCCCTCGGGGGGGAGTCCCGGCCCTTCTGGGCGGCCTTGGAGCCCTTGCGGGCCCGCTTGAACTTGGCCATGTCCTCGCCGAACACGTCGCCCGTGCGCAGCGCCGAGATGAGGTCGTCGAACTCGCCCTTGGCCTGGCCGTTGGTGACGTCGCGGCCGGCGTCGCCGTTGGCGTGGACGGCCGGGCCGTTCGCGGACCCGTTGGTGTGAGACTTGCTGAGGCCGAGCGACTTGGACACCGAAGACAGGAGGCTCGAGGCTTGTTTTCTCTCCATTGTGCGTTTCTTGAGCTAAAATGTTCAAGTTCATTAAATATCCAATTCAATTTTTCATAAAAAAAAAATGCATCCAAATTTTTTTTATAGGTGAAATCAAAGATTCCATTAGGTGGGGAAGACAACGTAGACGACAATGGGCAGGTGACAAGAATAGAACCATCCAGACTCCCCCAAATTGCACTGTATAGCCAACCAAAAGGTAGATAACCTTTTATTTACTCACAATATTGTGACAAAAATTTGGATACACTTGTGAATAGAATGATAATGATATAGGGTAACACAAAAAGCAATGAAGAGAATGATGCTCAACATATCCCTTGACCAAAAAACGAATGTTTGGATAGTGGAAAAGAACAAGGTAACAGATGTGGCTCAAAGAATAGCGGAACAAAAGTGGAACTGGGCAGGTCATGTGGCACGTATGTCTGAGGATAGATGGACGAAGAAGGTGCTTGATTAGAGGTCTAGAACAGGACTCAGCAGCGTGGGTAGGCTCTGGACTAGATAGTTTGATGACATTAAGAAAGTGGCGGGAGCCTGCACTGGAAGAGAGTCGTGTCCAACAGACAGCTGTGAAATTTCCAAGAGGGAAGCCTTTGTCTAATACTGGACACAAGAAGAAGACTTAAGTAATAAGTAAATAAGTAAGTGTTAGGTAGTCGAAACGCTACGTGCAGCGCAGTCAAGGGATAACTGGAGTCATCCCTTCGACACGGGTCACAATCCTCAGTAATGAGGACTAAGACGGAGAAGAAGTAAGTGTTCTATGATTCTAGGTATAAATATGAAGTAAGTTACCTCTTGTTCTTGCTTGAGTCTCTTCTCATCGTCTTCCTGCTTCCTCCTGGCAGCCTGGTTCTCCGCCCGTGCCTCCGCCAGCGAGGTCAGGAAGGTGTCCAGCGCTCCGTAGAACTCCTCGGGCTGCGTGGTTGCCGCGTCCTCCCCAAACAGGCGGACGGCACCCTCGAACCGCGACTTCATATCCTGATAACGACAAAAATATTGATCCATCTAATTCGGTATTTTCTTCTCAATCCCACACACTGGACTGAATGGAGTCTCCCGTGCAATATGGCTTGTTGCAAGGGAGACCTACCTTTATTAATATGTACCTTAATTAATCTTAAGATAAAAAAGGTATCATACATGATAAAAAAAGTGAACTACATTGGTACCATAAACTAAGCTAGGACACAAAATGCCGATCAAATCAGTAATCAGACAAAATATACCTTCTTCTGGCTTGCACTGTATTTTGCGATACTAACTCGACAGCTTGTGTTTAAACCCTCTGTCTATCAAACGGGTCCAATGGACCCATTCCGAAGTTAATGCTGGGTATAAACCCATTTCAATATTGAAATTCTCAATGTAATATGCAAATAATATGGAGATAATAATATATAACCCGTTCGATGCCATGAGCGCGTTAACGCGCTCTCCAATTCCATGCTCGCTAGGCCAGCTATACAAAATGAGTGCGTAAATGCGCTCTTGTTTGAGCTTGTCGCAAGCCAATATCAAATCCAATTGCAATATTTTTTAATTAGAATATATAGAAACATCTATTGGGAAGATAAAGAAATACTAAAATATTACGATGTACCAATATTATCAAAGATACAGTCATCTTTCTAAAAGCTTTCACATTTTTCTAGAAAAAAAATCACAGCCTGCTGGGTCCGGCCATATTATAATACCTTCCGGCATTCAAAGGTATAACAAAGTAGCATACATTACATAAGGATTCATTGGATCCAGAATGATAGTTATCAATATTTTTTGTTCGCAGTAAACTGAGGGTTAAAAGTGAGTATAATGCACAGTCAGATTACATTTTTGGCAGCTCGACATAGATGTCCTTCTCTATTTTTATCATGTATGATACCACCTCTCGTGATTTATGAACCATCACGGACGATGTCGGATAGGTTCTCACCCAGGCTCCAGCTGTTGCCTTTAAATGTCTCTGAAAAGGGGGCAAAGGACCAAGAGGCGAGGTGTTTCCTCATTACCTGGAACTGGTCCTCTAGCTCGGCGAAGCGGCAGCCGGCGCCGGCGCAGAAGTCCTCCATGACGGGCAGGAAGCGGTCGAGGGGCTCCGGGGGCTGCGAGCGCCGGTGCTCCATCTCGCGCCGGATGTCGGCCAACCCCGCACGCAGCGTGCCCATGTCCTTCTCCAGCTGACCCAGCGCCACCTTGGACGCCTCGCGGCAGTGCGGCAGATCCTCCTCCAGAAGGAGCACGTCCTTGAACTGCACAAATCCACCGTTCATAATTATACCCAAATTGTACAATTGCCAAAAGATAAATAAGGTTACATATCGTGGGTATAATCCACCATTCATTTTATACCCTCAAGGCTTACTTTGTACAATTGCCAAAAGATAAGGTTATATATCGTGGGTATACTGGCAAAAAACGTTAACTCAAAAATATGAAATTTAGACTTAATGATGCATATTATAAAAGTTTTCAACTTTAAGTTTAATAGCGGGTATTTTATGCAGGCTAAAAGCTTTAAAGAACAGGGATTTTAGAGTTAATGTTTTTTTGCCAATATACCCACAATATATACTTATAGAACGCCACATTAATCTGTCTACGTAGACAATCTTCACTTCTTCCACATTCATGCTCTCCTCATATATATCCGCTGATTATTCAGGTATTTGAAATATTCAATAAAATCAAGTTTTCCATGGTCTTCTTCTGCTCCTATTTCCAACTACATTCATAAATTGAATAAAATGAATTATCATCCTTATGGTGCACTTACCCTATTTTCCAATATTTGCACCAGGTAATGTAGCAGCGTTGTGTTGCGTGCCTGACTAGACTTGGTGTCCGCCAATCTGTTGAGGGACGCCAGACGGAATCCGGAAGCGTTACCACGGGCACCTCTGAAATCATATAACAATGAATCACATTAAATCTATTCAATACCATGCAGCCATGCTATTCAGAGCTGAAGATATTTTCGCATAGAGCTGTACTTATTATTCAGGCACAATATATATTTACTTGTGTACTAAAATTATGGTCCAAACTTCGATCTGTAATCTATTGTAACAATTGTCTTATTCTTTATATTATTTTGAGAAATAAAAAGACTTTGTTTTTTGATCCACTCACAATTTTATTAACAACCAACTAGTTTCGGCAACAACCTGTTGCCTCTTCAGGGTTTAATTTATCAATTAACCGGATCCACGCGGCTCGCATAACCGTTTGTGTTTTTACAAGACATGCCCCATACGCGGCTGACATAAGCGTTTGTGTTTTCACTTTGCTCCAAGTTTCGAACCTCAGTTCAACTTGGAGGGATTTTTTCATGGTGTGGAACTTTGGATAAAATAATACGTCAATCCTCGGCCTTATGACATCTGTTGAAATATCTGACTAATAATTTGTAATATCACAAGGATAAATAAAACAACAGATCCCTGATTTTTCTTGCGGTCGGTAATTAGTCCGCGCCATAATCATGCCCTATATCTGTCTCACTCTCGACGCTACGCATCGCCAGTGGGTAAGAGTGACACACGATGCGTGCTTTGATTTATTTATGTTACGATCTTATTTGTTTATATTACGATATATTTCAAGAATAATGTGACACACGTGTATTATAGAGTACCAAAAAGGCACAATGAATCCCATTGAACGTTTTTGTTTAGGAAAATAAATCGTTTCATAACTAAATACATGATAAAAGTAATAATTTAAAAAACGGCGAAATACAGCCGCGCACGGGCGTCTCTCAGGAACAAAGTTAACGCGTTTAAAAGGTTAATCAATATGATCCACAAAGTTAATGCTTTCAATATTCAAAACACGTCTTATTCTCTCCCCATGTTCACCCCCTAGGTAGAGCATGTGGTCATCAAAAGTCTTCTCCTTCCAGGTCAGTCCAATACCCCAAAGTTCTGTTGAGTATAGTCGGTAAATGGCCGTCAGCGGTCTTCTGGGACGCCGGAATCCTCGGGGTTGGAAGAAGAGACATGAGGGATTAATGTTCTCAGTTGGCATTCTAAGGACATGTCCCAACCATGTTCTTTTTCTCCTTTTTTAAGACTTCCAATAGGAAGGGCTGCTGCGTTCTCCTCACATCTTCATTCCTGAGAAAGTCACATTCAGTGTTCGTCTCGGGCACCTATTTTCAAAACTTTTGAGTTCTTTTTTCTTTTGCTCTGAGTTTTAGTGATGTAGAATGACCTGCATCCATAGAGCAGTACAGTTAGGATGCAGGCATTAAAGATATTTTTACATATATCAACACACTTCAGTCGGGAAAGTTATTTCTACCCGGTCAATTAATGCTTAAGGTTGAGAATGGTATACATACTTACCTTCTGCGCCGGCCTCATTTCAAAAGCAGAAAAGAATATATTCAATGTTATTATATGACTGTTATATACCAATCTCTTTGTAAAGGTCTTAACTATATGTAAATAATTATCAAATCCCGTCGCCATCGGTCCGCAGGCGCAAAAAAACACCCGTCCGAAATGTCTTAATAAGGGTATAAAACACAATTTTCAAAATTTTCTCTACCTGTTCATGTAGTTGCCAAGCGCTAGAACGATCTCCAGAAGGCGTCTCAGTCTCCGGGAGCGCGCCACCTGCCGCGACGCCCTAAGCACTGCGGCCGCTCTTGCGGCAACCTCGGAGCTGTTGGCAGCCCAACGTTTCTTGAAGAGCAGTGAACGGACTCGCTCGCGGTAGTGGGGGATCCTGATCAATTATAACAACACAGAATGAATAACCCAGTTGACTTAAAACAGTTGAAATGAAATTCTTTCCTCCTTTGACCCTTATTTGCATCAAAAAGTATACTTGTCATTACTTTTATGGCTGACATAAGACACAAGGTTTAAATTTATTTATTTTTGTTTTATGTAGTGCCCACCTACAGTGGTAATAGAGTAATGAAATAAATCATGCAATGTTTATCAGGTCTTGCACAGTTGAGATTATAAATACATGATTTTACTATAAACATATATGGGAATGAGTTTCTGTGGACAAAACTATATCTGGGGAGTGAGTTTTTATATATTTTTTTTCATTTCTGATATTATATCACAGTCGATGCTATAAGCAACATATTTTCTTGAATTAAAATAATATTTACACCAGTAAACATGTTTTATATAAAAATTATCTATATTTTATTTTAAAGGTTTTCTTTGACAGCTTCATTCATTACAATGACATAACACAAACTTTGTTTTGAGTAAAATATCTTAGGTAAAACAGAAAAATAATCTGGAGTATGGTTTTAGTGTTTAAAAACAACCACAGATGGCAGTACAAGTACCAATTTGGAAATAAATGTCACCAATTTGATTTGAAGAAACAAATGGCTTTAGTTTAGATACTTTTTAGCCCATACTCCTTTAGGAAAATATTAGTTTGGATGACCATGTACAGCCATACTTCCAGACAGGTTTGATACAGGTTCCAGACAGGTTTAATACACAAGATTTAATGCTGGTTGTATATTGTATTGCTCAAATATCTGTGAGTATGAGTGATTTAATGATCAATATCAGTCGGGACATATTGTTGAAATCAACTATTTTCATTCACATTCGCGATATCGGCAGATGTGACCAGAGAATATTTAAATCAATGGACATTGTAGAATGCTACGCATTCCAGGAACCGACATGGTCAACAACGTGAATATGCTCCAAAGAGCAAGACTAGGAAGACAGTTGCTGACTGATATCAAAGTCCAGAAGATATCCTATCTGAGGCATGTGCTTAGAGGAGATAAATACGACCTATTGTACCTAATCATAAAAGGCAAAATAGAAGGTTGTCGAGATGTGGGCAAAAGGCAGATTCTATATCTGTATACAGTGAAATTTAATAAAACTTTACTATGTTATTTTAAGATAATAAAAAACATACTTGGATATTTCGTAGAGGAATCGATCAGCTCTTGCCAAGTTGTCCAGCTCATCTTGGTGCTCTTCAAGAAGGGCAGCTTCCTCCGCACTCGGTGTGAATTTCAGGAGTTGTTCCACCATATCAATCGGTAACTGCTCACCGCTGTCCATCGAGAGAATTGCCCTGGAAAAACCAAGAAAATAGTTTATCAAGATCCAATTTCATTTTATTCTACTTCGTATAATGATACATAAATTGTAATATTTTCAATTTAAACAATAGTGATCTCACTAGACATACTTGCAAATTTCCTCATCAGTCATTTTGAGTTTTGAGAGCAGAATGGTACAGTTCTGAGCCCGGCGACCATCAATCACCGACAGGATCTTGGTTCGACTCTTCGTTCCCAGTTGTCGGAGATCTTCAATCGATCCATCATTCTGTAAATACAAAAAATATATACTTAGTTATTAATTTTGCATTCTGTCATTATGCATAAATTTTCTATGTAAGCTGTTAGACTTATAGAAAGGTGGCACTTCAGAAAAAGCATTCTTAGTCATTTTAATGAAACAGTTATTTTAAAACAATTTGAAATAGCAGCAAGATTCATAAATAATATTTTTTAAATAGTTATTTTTGTAAAAATGATAACAGTTGCAACTGTTTGGAATATCCGTAAAGTCCAACTCTAGTTTATGGTAGACATGTCTGATGGGAAACTGTCACTTTTTCGGTTAGGTACCTTAATGGGATGATATTCGTTACCTTTTCTCGGTTTGTATTTCTATGTAACTTAGGTTTTTAATGTCAAATATATTCTTCTTCTTCTTCATCTTCTTGCTCAATGCTGAGCGTCGTGGTCTTCTGGAATGTCAGGCACTTGGTGCACAAGTCCTCTCCATTCTTCCCGGTCCTGGGCCAACTTGATGGCAGCGTTTAGCGAGGATCCGGTTAATTCCTTTATTTGGTCTGTCCATCTTGTTGGAGACCGTCCTCTTGCCCGCTTGCCTTCAACTGTACCTGTTACTACCAGTTTTTCAAGACTCTTCTCGTTCTTTCTGGCGATATGCCCAAAGTAAGACAGAATCCTTTTCCTGCAAGTCGTGGAGAGTCTTTCTGTCACTGACAGTTCGCGGAGAATGGAGACGTTTGTGCGTCTTGCAGTCCAAGGAATGCGCAGCATCCTCCTCCAGCACCACATTTCAAACACATCCAGCATATGTCTTTCCTTTTTCCTCAGTGTCCATGTTTCCACTCCATACAGCGCAATGGAGAATACAAGAGATTTCACTAGACGGGTTTTCGTTCTCCTCAGTATGGACCGATTTTTCCATATCTTCGCCAGACTAGACATTGCTGATTTTGCCATTCCAATTCTTCTCCGGACCTCTGCTTCACAGCCTCCGTCTTTAGAAATGAGTGCACCTAAATAGATAAAGTCGTCCACTTCTTCATAATCCCTTAAAGAATTGTTCCTTATCAGGGTGCCGAATCGGTCGATGACAAGAACCTTGGTTTTACTTTTGTTTATTTGAAGTCCTAAATGCTGGCTTTCTATTTCGACTCTATGGAGGAGTTCAGCCATTTCGTCCTCATTGTTGGCTATTAGCGTTGTGTCGTCTGCAAACCTTATATTGGTCAAATATATTAGGATCTAGAAATACGCAACGCACAACTAAATTCGTGCACTGATCATCGCGGTTAGCTTTAGGCGGTTAATGTAAAAACCTAATTAAAATAACAACTGCTTTATTTAAAAAAATACAAAATATATGGTCGCCCATTCGTATGTTTAACGAACAAGATAACACTCCTTCTATATGGTGCAGTGCCCTATGCACCATTGGGTGCGGATAAGGGTTAGGAAGAAGAAGAAACATTATGTAAAAAGGATTTGTGAATATAAATACTAACCGCAACTCCGTTCTTCTGGTAAGCGCAGAACATCTTATCGATGACGTCTAATTCCATGGCGTCATACAGCTTGGTATCGTCTATCTCGCACCAGATGGTTCCGTGCAGCTTGGCGTCGGGCAGCTTGCTCCAGTTGAAGCTCTTGAGCGGGTTGCCGGGCTGCGGCACGTTCTTGCGGGCGTGCTCCTTCGGTGGCGGGGGCGCGGGGCCGCAGGGCTGCGGCGGCGGCGGCGGCCCGGGGGGCGCGGCGCCCATGGGCGGCGGCGGCGGCGCGCATGGCGGCGTCGGCGGCGGGGGCGGAGGGACAAAGTCGCACTTGAGGTTCATCATCTGGAATGGGAAACCATTGTGAGTACTCAGAAATATGGAAGAACTGCACCATAAAGGATAAACTACAAGACTGTTGTATATGATATGCTGGAAAAAACAATTATTACAGTCGAACCAGGATATAAGCGTGGATATATGAGTAACCTATTTATGAAGAAAAATGTCCCAACCCTTTGCGTTGGTAAAGTTCAGATATATTATATTATTATTATTTCAGGAGAGGAAATGGAGAATAAATTGTAGGTGGGTAAAGGAAATTAACAGTAACAACTAGGGTACTCAGAAGTGCATCTTGCACTGACACTATTCCAGAATGATGATCTGAGTGAAAAATATTTATTTTGACCTCCATTGGAAAAGATCCCAGGACCTCCAGCACTGTAGCCAAATGCAGTAACCGTGCATCATGGAGATAAATGAAAAACATACGAGTACATGTTTGATTTCAAGTGAAACATTTTAAATGATTAAATTACCTTGGCATCATCGGGGATACTGCCTTCACTGACGAGCTTTTCAAAGCGCAACCTTTCCGCCCTCTCCTGCGTTACCTACGACACCAAACAATGACACATTCGCACATTACACACGAGAAACAAAAAACAGTCATATTAGTTAGTTGGAAACAAACTGAATTAGTAATAAAACGTGTTATTGAACAAGTTCATCAACAAAGTCATTACAAAACAAAATAGTGAGTAATTATGCCAAAGTGCATTTTTTCATTAATTGTTTCAACATGTGTCACTTTGTGGCAATATCGCTTCTTTATTTATTTGTTCTTTACTTTTTTTGGACACGTTGCGCGTGGATATAAATATGGCATGGAACGATTGGCTGTGATCGGTAACCTAGAGGGTAAAAAAGTAAGAGGTAGATCACCCACACGATGGACCAATCAAATTAAGACAGCAGAAGGCACATCGATGGTTGAAGCACTATGTACAGCGCAGTCAAGGGATGACTGGAGAAGAGTCATTGCTTCCACAAGGGTCACAACCCTCATAATGACGAGTAAGACAGAGAAAAAGAAGGATTCTATAGTCGTTTTTTCTAAATATGTAGTAAGATACGTCTGTACGCAACTAAATTGAGATCGTCCGAAACATTATGAAGCCGCTTGCGCGTGTACGTAATGTGCGGCACGCAAGCATACTCTGAGAAACGTCTGTGTATTGGTGATTCTACCCCCGATTTATTAAACTATTTATTTATTTCTGTCGCTGCAAATGAACAACTTTATATTATAATACTTTTATGTAACACATAAAAGTATTATAGTATTACGGAGGAATACAAAAAATCTGAGCCCGTATCTATTATATATTATATACTGATATTCTCATTTTTAAACTTGAGTTATGGATATCACAGGGAGGGGAAGGTTAATATCAATTTGTCTAACTATTTGGTGGTGAGTAGGGCTTGGGTAGGAATCTACAGTGGCTATTTTTATATTGACATCTAGTTATAGATGAAGAAATCCAGAATGATTAATAAGTGGAAACATGGTTAGTTATTAAGTTGTAACAAGATATACAGCGATTTTATAACAAAGTTATTTTATTATACTTATGTTATATAGTGAAAAATCACAAAGTTAGAGTGCTTTAAATATACATTTTTTAAATTGTTATTTTGTTTGCATATAAGTACTTCAAAGCGACACAGCGCAAATTGTGAAAAGCTTATGCTAGCACGTAATGTGTTTACCTGATGTTCGAGCTGTGCCACTCTGTGCTGAGCCTGCCTAGCTTTAGCTGCCGCGTCCGCGTGTGCCGCAGACTCCCGTTCCAGCCTTTCCTTCAGTCTCTGGGTGGAAGTTTCCAGGTCTTCTTTCTCCTGCGATCTCAAGTCCAACTCGCGCTCCTGATAAGTGGATAAAGGGGTACTTTAAATGAAGGAAAGTATTTATATAATAATATTTGAAGACAGAAAAAAGAGGAATATCAAATGATGATATTTTATATAGGAACGCTTTTTAGACAGGCGCCGTGGCGTAGTTGGGTTAATGCTCGACTACAAAACTGGCGTCGCAGGTTCGATTCCCGTCAAGTGCTAAATAAATTCAAGAAAGATTTATTTTCAATTGGTCTGGGTGTTTGTGATGCATTTTTCACATTCACATTCCCTATCCTTACCTTCCTACTTGCAGTCAAGCCTCTAAACGAAAAGGCTTTGAAGGTTATTCCTTTAAATTAAAAAAAATGACAAAGAGCGCGAGAGACATTAAAAAATATTGTACAGATTGGAATTAGGTTTGCGGTTACTTGTGATTCGTATATTCAGGTTTGGGCGGCAGACTGAGTATAATTAGGATCGGGGTTGATGAAAAAACTGCCCCACAACAGTGTGTTAATAGCGATATCTTTATATTTTACCTTTTGTGACAGTTTCTCATTCATTTCCGTGTTTTCTTTCTCAAGAGTGTCGGCTTTGATCCTTGCCGCAACAAGTTCCTCTTCCTTGGCCAGCAGATGGACGATCTCCGCCACGTTGATGTCGATGGGAGTCACGTCCGGGTTGTTGATCTTCCCGTTGCTGTTGATGGAGCCGTTGCCCTTCTCCGACTGATCGATGGACAGCGTCGAGGACTTGTCGTTGAGATTCTCCTGCGAGCTCGTGGAGTTGGAGGCGTTGGTGGTGGACTGAAGGATGATCTGTTGAACTATGCGGTCCAGTAGCAGCCAGTGCTGTGCGTGAGGATTGTATTCCACTGAAAAAAGGGTTATAATAGAGAGGTGACTAATTGGTAACTGTTATTTTTTCGTTTACCTGATTGGAATGGTTTTTGTCACTTTTTCATGGTTTATATTTCTTTCCAGCTAAAGTTATCATCATGTCAAATATATTAGGGGCTAGAAATATATAATATGTTACAAAATTTGTGCACTGACTGCTCGGTTGTCCAAACTTAAATCACAGTAAGGGACATTTTTTTTGACCAACGTTTTTTTGCATTTTTGGACTAAGTAGATTCTACTTAGTCCAAAAATGCAAAAAACGTTTGTCAAAAAAAAAGTCCCTTACTGTGTTTTGAGTTTGGACAGCCGTGCTGTGATTAGATTCAAATTATCAAATCTAAAAACCAAATAATTTAACCGCTTCTTTTGAAAAAAGCCATTTTTAATTCAATCACCCGTGTCCAATTTTCAAGTGTAATGCTTATTTCATATTACATATCATATACATATTTACTAAAATACGTTCAGAAAAAATTAATTAACCTAATCAAACATGGAATTAGTTTTGATATTTACACTATGCAGAAAACCTGTGACATCTTTTTATTCATTGTTTAAAACATTTTTAGCATCAAAAATTTATTACAGTAACAAATTTATTACGTAATTATAAACAATTTAGACAGTAGTTTATCATTTTAAGCTTTAAAGATGATGTAATTAATTTAATATGTGAATACTGCAAAAAAATGTCTCTTCCTCATTCTGATATGTAAAATTTAGCCTTTATTCCACAAATGATAATAACGTAGAAATCCTAAAAATTACTGGTTCTATAAGTCTTAAACATCAATATTTTGAAACAGTAAAGGTTCACAAACATATAAATAACAATAAATCCATAATTAACAATATGACAATGACTACGGCGTCTCCTCTATTGTCTATGTTTCCATTGATGAAAAAGAAGAAACCTTCAACATCCCAAGGGCGTAACTGCGTAACTTAGCCTGAGTTTCACATAACGTTTAATAGTGATGTTGATGAATGCATTGAAACACGTGTCACAATAGATTTTAAAATATAGTACTATTTACCAAGTAAAAGAAATTGTAATACTTACACGGCAGAAGCAAGCAGTGCTGCAGAAGTGACAGCAAGTGGGGATAGGCAGCTGTATGAGACAGCTTCCTTCTGATGAGGTCGAACATGGCGCCAGCACTCTTGGTGTCCACGTGCGGCTTGTCGAACCTCCTCCCCAACTCGCGTTCGTCCTCCGTTCGAACCATTTCGAAGAAATCAATGTGACGGTTGAGCGTCTCGTTTTCGTGAAGTCGCAGCTTATCAATGACTGTGAAATAGTCAAATATCAAACATTAACACCTCAATCTGCGCATTAAAATCGTAAGATGGTTCATCTTTTCTGTGCTTCACTATAGTGTCAACAGCCAGCTGCGGACTCTCACTCAAGCTACCACAAAAAAGATTGAAGCATTCCAAATGTGTTACCATGGAGAGAAATATGCTCTAAATATCATGGGTTGAGAGAGTTCCAAGCCAAGATATTTCAAGATAAATGGGAAAAGAGAGAGAAGCTCTATAACTATAGTTTCTATACACTATATGTAAAGAAAAAATAAAAGAAAGCTAGAGTACTCTGGCCATTTTATGAGGGGAGAGCAATACAAAGTAATATCGCTCACTCCTTTCAAGAACGTTATAAATCAAAAATCGTCAATTTTGAGTTGTGCATGTTTTTGAAACGCCCAGAAAATGCACTATATCCCAGCAAAAGAGGCATATTTTTAACCTAATATTTACCCGCTACAGGGCAGAAAGTGTTGTTTTTGCATTTTGAAGAAAAGGTATTGTTTAATTATTTTTTGAAATATACTAAATATTTTTCAAATGAAGAAAAAACCTTCAGGTTTTAACGAAAAAGATATGTTGCACAGTAAAAAGTTCAATAAGTGGCTCGATATTTATTTTTAATGCATTGTACTTTATTTTTAAACTTTAAAAACGTTGAAAACGCTGAAAAATCAAGTTTTTTGATTTGTGACATTCTTGAAAGGAGTGGGCGATATGTTATAAGGCAAAGTGGAAGGTAAACGCAACATGGAAAGAAGGCGTACATCCTGGAAAGTGAAATCTATGTGAGATTCTTACAAGATTTTAGCCCTGCAAATGCCCAGACTTCCATATTATCATCATATAATTTTTTTCAAAACATGTTTTTACTTGTCACCTGAATAGAGAGATTTACCAAAAGATTTTGAACAAGTGATCTTTGACCTCTCATACCACCCAACCGTGGGTCCATCAAATACCAGGTCAGATAGCATATGGCTCCACGTATGAGATGTAGTGATTACTTCTCAAATAGTTTCGGATAAAGTCGAGATTTGGACTACATCAACTGATGATACAACACAATTAAATCATTTATCGGCTAGTTTCATGTTTTACCAACTGAACAATATTTTAAAATGTAATTAATATTTTACTACCTGAGTGGTTAACATTTTTAGTTATAAAGATAACGTATTAAAATTATTTTAAAAAGAATACTAAATAAATTTATAATTTAACTTTCTTGAAAGCTGAATTGAATCTTCAAGTTCACTTTATGAAAACGATCACTGTTGTATTCAGAATACGATTTATTTTTTCCCCTGCATTCACTCTTGTCTCAACATCTGTATCCAGTTTTCCACCCCTCCAAAGTAAACTTCCTATGACAGAGAATGTGGGATTAGAAGCGTACCTGGTTGTATGCCCAGCATGAGGAACTCGTATCTCAAGTGCAGTCGGAACTCCAAGCTTTCGACGCCCGGGCCGTAGTTGAGAACGGCGTTGATGAATGACATGATGGCGGTCTTCAAGTTCACCTCATCCCGGTAGACTCCGGTGGAACGATCCAGGTCGTTGACGATACCCTGGAACCTCGTCCTCTCGTACGCGTACTTCTGATAGTGCAGCATTGCTTCCAAAACCTAAAAATTGAAAAATTTCATTTATTACTTCTCTCTCTCTGGTTTTAATCTTGCGGATGGGTCTGTAGCAGCAGATGACATCTCTTTCGCCATTCTCGCCTATTTTCGGAAGTCCTCTTCAGCTCCTCATACGTCGAGCAGCCCATGTCTTTGTATAAGTCGCTTAGGTATTCGCGGCGTGGGCGTCCTCTGGCGTTTATTCCCTACATCGTCTCCTCTATTATTTGGTGCAGGAAACCCTCTTGTCTTAGCACGTGGCTGATCCATTCGGCGCGTCTTTTGGAGATAGTCGCAAGTAGTTACTTCCTTTCCTTGATCAATCGTAGTACCTCGTCGTTGGAGATGTGGTCTCTCCAGGATATCCCAAGCATTCTTCTATAGATCCACATCTCCAACGTAATCAGCCTATTCTTATCTCTTTCAGATGGGCACCATGTCTCGCAGCCATACAGTAGCACACTCCATACATACATTTAATTACTTATCTAACTCTTAAATTCAATGGTGCATAGAACATTTTGCTCACTGCAATCCTATGTTGATAGTCAAATACATAAATGGAATAATATAAGTTCTGCGATTCAAAAGTCAGTCCCCTGAATAAGAAAAGAATCTTCTGTTCCATCAGCCATCTCTTCACTGCTGGATTCTATTTTCTATTATATTTTTTTCAGAATTTTCTTGTAAGGGCTTCTTCAATCCATTTACTACCTGCTACAGGGACAATGTCATCAGCCCATCTGTTCTGGGGCTGGCATATTCCTTTCTTCATGTCCCATGGTCTCCACCTCAGAACCAGAGTTCTGCCCATCTGTCCATTCCCTGTCTCACAACATAACCTGCCCATTGCCATTTAGTCTGGCAATAATCGTATGGTCTACCACATCAACAACTTTGAAACAATGAAAAGAATATTAGAATGGAAAAATGGTGCATTGTTATAATTATCCCTGAAAATGAATCCTGCTTGGATGTGGTACTTCCACATCAAATGAATGGGGTGTTAACTTGATTGTTCAGGGTAATATTAATTAAATACTAGTAGATACTATGATTGACTGTTACTTGCTCCTCGGCTACCACCGACTTTTATTCGCTAGCATCAAATGAATAGGGTGTTAACTTGATTGTTCAGGGTAATATTAATTAAATACTAGTAGATACTATGATTGACTGTTACTTGCTCCTCGGCTACCACCGACTTTTATTCGCTAGCATCAAATGAATGGGGTGTTAACTTGATTGTTCAGGGTAATATTAATTAAATACTAGTAGATAACATGATTGACTGTTACTTGCTCCTCGGCTACCACCGACTTTTATTATATCCATGTTACCTAGTTGTAGTAATTACCCCATGAATTATAATGTTAAGTGTATTACTCAGAGCCATTTTTAATGAGTAAAAAGGTATAAAGATCAAAAGCATAAACACAATCAAGCCCTTCATTCTGTGCGTATATTTCTGCAATATCACATGTCATTTACATTATTTTTATTATATTAAAAATAAGAGTGGGAAGAAATTTTGATTAACGTAAGCAATAATGACGTTCCTAAATATGCTTCATAATCATCTTAAATGGACAATATTATGTCACAAAAAGAAATTAAGCAACTGAGACACAATCGACTCATTTTGTGGTTGTTTTACATGATGTGACTGCTTATATTTTTGCCTTCGTAAGAGTCAGATTTTGTAAGAATTTTTATATCAGCAAACCTTTTTATGGCCACCGGGAACTAAGCACACGGCTCCCAGGATCTCCAAGGCGGCTATCTTAGTCTTGATATTATCGGTGTTGAGAGATTGAGCGATGATGTTGATACTTGTCGGATGAGCTAGGACATGCGCTCGACCATTCTGTAAAGCAATAGAATAAGAAATATATATTTTTCCACCTTTATTTTATTCGACCAGTGACCAGATTTCGTCATTACCGACATCATCAGACTGGTGAGAGGTTAGACAAAATTCTATGAATACACAACAATATGTTAACCTTTTCCACTCTGATTATTTTTTCTCATAACTGATCAGCTACTCTGATAAAAAAAAATGCAACGTTTTTCTACCATTTAAATAAATATTTTGATTCCCTAATTTTGAGATACTCTGTCTGGTAATTCGTATGACCATGTTAATTAAGATTAACTGTATTTATCTGAAATATTTTATGGTAGAATATACTTGGGTGATAGAGAAATCAGTCATTAAAGTTATACCTGCGCCGGGCCAGACATTGTGGCCCACGGAGCTGCCTACTAGAATCATACGGGCCAGAATGTCTGGCCTGCAGAGTGGTAAGAGTTAATACACAATAAATTAGGTGTTCAAAACTATGATGCCATATAATTTTTCTGACAAAATAAATTGGAATTTAATGAATTATAGTAAAGTAATTACTTTAATAATTACATATAAAATATGGAAATAATAATTTTCAATTTTACACATAAATATTTTAAATTCATACTATTTTCGTGAGCCTAAGTAGCTTATTCTCAGACAGACTACAGCGTAAGACACTGACCAAGAATAGAAGATACGTATTGTAATCGAAACCTGAAGCGTAGCTACTGCTTGGTTTGACGAGTCAATCCTACGAGAGATTTGATTAGTAAGCCAAAATTCGATACCCAAATGAATTATATTGGATACGACTTTTCAAGTCATTGTGTTTTAGCATCTATTTTAAATAAAAGTTTTAAAGCGACTGCCGATCAATTAATGTTTTAGTATCGTTGGTTTAGAATGTTTAATAGTGAAATGTCTGCCATTATAAGGAGCAACATAGCAACAGATTTGACTACAACATATTCACTCATTTTTCTCTGAACATATTGAGGAGAAAGTGACCAAGTGCATTTCTTACAAAAACGTGATCATTGACTATTTGATATATTACTGGCTTAATATTGCCCTGAAAAAAATCCCAAAGGGTTTTAAACTTGGAAGTATAATATATTGACTTGTTTAAAATGACTAACTGCATTGATATTCATTTTCTTGCAAAGTAAAAGTGACTTAAATGGCCCTCCTGAACATTTAACATTTTGTTAGTAAGTCACTTTCTCCTGTACGACTACGATATGTAAAACCAGAAGTAGATATGAAAACGTAGGTATCCACTAAATTATGTCACATCTACTAACAAACCTATCCGAAGGACCGTTCCATTATTCATCAATCAGGTCCAAATGCCAAACGCTAGATACTGTTAAAACGTACCTCAAAGGGTAAAAAAACCGCCCACAATACACGAGGAAATCGCTTTTACTAAGGCTTCGAATCAAGTGAAATTAATACATAAACTATTCAAGGACTTTGAGTCCATAGCCACTTCACCAACGGTTCGTTGACGTAAGCAAATTGACAAGAAGTATCCTTACCGAGTTGTTCATGAGGGCCTTCAGACAGCCGATGAGTCCCGTGTGCAAGGCCGTGCGCCCCGTCAGGCAGTCTAGCTTGCCGAGCACGTCCAGAAGGGCGGGGAGGCCCTCCAGCTCCACAAACTGCAGCACGAAGGAGTGGGCCGCTGTCCGCAGGGCCGTCTTCAGACCCTCCGTCTGGGAGATGCGCTGCTCTAGCTCTTCCTCAGGTATGGTCTCGCATGCTGCCAAGGTCTGGAAATGGATAACGTCAAAATAATACAATTTACTTCTTCTTCTTCTTCTTACCCTTATTCGCACCCAACGGTGCATAGGGCAATGCATCGTAGCGACGCAGTGTTATCTTGATCGTTAATTGCACGAAGGCAAGGTGATCAGCCCTGCGCTTCTTGTACCAGTCCAGGGTGATATTAAATAAATATGAGAGTGAAAATCGGCCATATTTATCCGGGAGAACCAGGGTTTCTCCGTTACTAGAGGAGATATATAATATAGATTTTTACCCTTTATTTGGGCAGAAGTATCGCAATATTTCTGCCATGAGTGAAAAAGTCTTTTCTTTGCAATAACGAGGAGGTCATCGATGTTGAGTTCATTCACATATTCTGGGCCCCCGCTAAGGACGGCCTCCTTCGCCAGGGAACCCACCTTCTCATTTCCTTCTATGCCGCAGTGGCTCGGAATCCAGGCAATAGTATCTTTTTACTCAACGAGGCCGCCCATAGTAAGAAAATCGGGTCTCGATGCAGCATTCGGGGTATAGGAAAGGAGGAGACTTCAATTTCTGTAGGACACTCAGAGAATCCGACAGAATTAGGAACTTGTTTTCTTGTGAATTTAACACATTTTTTACAGCCTTTATGATGGCGATATTTTCCGCAGTAAATATCGATGCTTCCGGTGAAGCTTAAACAATTTTTTTAATTTATTGTATTGGCGATAAAAGGCCGCTCCCGTGTGGGCCGAAGAGTCCTTACCTGAAAGGAGGTTTTACCCTCCACTTATGCTTATGCTCGAGGCTTATGTTTCTTGAATAATTTTCAGCCTGTTTTTTTCTTTTCATGATGGCCTCTGTACATTCCTTATCCCACCATGGGGCTGGGGGAGGTTTTGCTCGGTTGCTTTTTGTTTTTATAGGAATACATGTGTTAGCTGAAGAGATAATGTGCGATGCTAGGGTCTCGTAACATTCCACCGCACTCTCTTTTGTCGGAGTTGGCATTTCCTTTACCCTGTTTTCTACTTTCCGAGAAGTCCTTCCAATTGGGGCCTGCAGTGATATATCTCGGTCGGTGCAAGCCCCCAGGAGAGCGGTTCAGATTACAATGTTTGTGACTGGACATGAAATCGATAATGATGGGATAGTGATCTGCATTCGTAATTCCGAATGAATAACAGGTCCGTTTGCAGAGAGGCTTACTTATTAAAAGCAGTTTTTTTAACAGTTCGCAAATAGCGATAGTCAATTATTTTTCAATATCGATTTTCAACATCGATTTTTCTATTTTGAACTGAAAAGCTAAACAATTAGAGAGCAGTGGATTTAAGACATAAGTGTATTTACGTTGTAAATCTGCCTCAGGATGAGCACGTAGTCGTCGGGGCCCCGCGGGGCCGCGTCCCCAGAGGGAGCGGGCCCCGCCGGGCGCCGGCTGCAGTAGATCTGCCACTTTTTGGCACTCGGCAGCGCCAACATGGCCGCCTTATTCGGCGCCGTGAGGTCCAGCTCCTCCTGCAAACGGGAGAAAAAAGTATTTTTAATACAAGCATAGGAATTAACATAATTATATTTCCAATCAAGTTAAGAAAGTGCGTTCAAGTTACAATAATAATCAAGTGAGATTAGTATATTTCCAATCAAATTAAGGCAGCAGAAGGCACCTCAGTAGTTGGAGCGCTACGTGCAGCGCAGTCAAGGGATAACTGGAGAAGATATATTGCTTCCACAAGGGTCACAACTCTCGGTAATTAGGACTAAGACGGAGAAGAATATTTCCAACTTATTTGTTTTTTTATAAAGTGCAATAGCACTCAATTACCGAATGAAAACTTTGAAGGATATACATTAAGATTTACTACATTTGGAGTGTGTCCAAATTGTCTGGTCAAATTACAAGCTTAAATAATAAAAATGAAAATGATATTTTCTGGCGTTTCTCATGTGTGTGATTATAATCCAGGATTCGGACCTCACATACTTATAAAAGAGTTTCTGCTCAATAACAAGCTTCTTTTCATCTCACCATTAGATGTCTCTAGTGAAGTTCTAGTGATTCAAGAATAATGATTAAAAAATTGGTTCATATAAGAATATGGAACTTCCAAGAATTTGAGTAGTGTGGTTGTCAATAATGGGTGGAATTGGTGAATGTCCCACGTGTGTAAATTGATCATTTAAACCAGCCTATGACGGTCGTCAGCCCCGTAAATGCCCAGACTTCCATTTTCTTCTTCATCTTTGATGAGATGTCAGAAAATAATACAATAAGATTTATTCGATTTTCCACCAATTAAATAAAATTAGTCGTATTTATACATGTACACACACGCACGCACGCACGTGCCAGTTAGAATTTTAATATTTTTTTTATTTAAATATATCTTCATATGTATATGGTAACCATACGCTTACGGATTGGTCTCTGATCAAAAATAATTATTTATTGACTATTTATTATTTTATCAACTAATAACTTTATTAAAAACTTGCAGACCATTCTTTTACAAAATTTAAATATTTACCAAACTGAATAATTCTTATTTTGGGCTAAAATTTGAGCGTTTTTTTTAAGTACCAATTTTCTAAATTGCATAAAAATGTCTTAAAATAAAATGGGTACTTCGTTTTTTTTTCGTTAAATCACTCATTGGCAAACTAAGTTATGTTAAATACCTTTACCACTTTTAATCGAGGCCCCCCAATGTGCAGATACGAAATATTTTTATAGCAAACCTATAAAATCAAACATATCCGATAAAAGTAATAGATTAAGTAGTCGTAAAACTGGAAAGTAAAATTGAAAAAGTGGATTTACTAGATATCGCTTTCATTCTGCACACGACTTTGAGTCAAAACGATGTTTTTATTCATTTTCCGGTATTTCAAGGTCATTATTAGAATATTTTATTAATCAATCAACCTCATTACCCCATTTCTATTTTATTTTCTTGTAATTCTGGTTTCTTTACTATATCCATCGTAGTCGGGTAAGGTTTTGAACTTGAGTTGTATGAATCATTCATCATTGAACGTTACTCATACGAGTACGTTCGTATAAACACGGTAAATACAATAATGTCTTTAAATTAAAAAAACCTATATATTTTTAAATCTTGGCAACATTTTAACATTCGTTTTTTTGGCATTTTAATTACACAATAGCATTGGCGCCACAGTCAACATACGAAAATGACTGTGGAAAATTTATATTTTTTGCATTTTCGCTTGTTCTTCGGATAAAAATGTATAACCTAATAAAAATAATTTTACGAATAAGTTTTTATTTTATTTTATTATTTAGATGCATCACGACCAAACGTATTCATAGAAAGTGCTACAAACTCTGTACTTCCGAAATATATATTTATTAAAAAATATAAATTTAAATATATAAGTTACCATACATAAAATTTCATAGAAACTCCTATTAATGAAAACCTATATATATTTTTAATTTTATTTCTAAGGTTATTCATACTCAAAATATCATTAACTTTGATTTGAAAATATTTTGTTTTAATGGCAGTACGTGTATGAAATTCGATTGACGATAATATATTTAGTGATATAAATTATTTTATACATATAAAATTCGTAAGTATTCGAATTTTTGATAAAATAAATATGAATATATTACAATGCGGTAGTAGTTGATTTTGTGACGACCATTTTTTTAAACTTGACATCGTTCAAAAGAATATGGAGGGTATGTGTTTGAAATATATATGAATTAATAAATAATATAATTTATATTTGAAGCAATAACTTGTGATTTTCCATTTTATAATTAAAATATAATTTTGTTTTAAAATCATTATAAATATTTTATTATCACTTAATTATAATGTCTACAAGTGTCGAAGCTAACCGCTTCTAGTATTGAAAAAGAAGCGGTTAACTTCGAAACCGGTAGACATCATAAATAAGTTATAATAAAATATTTAAAGTGATTTTATGCGTAAAACAAAGTTACATTTGAATTTTAAATAAATAATACGATCATCGTCGATAAATATCGTTCAATATTTATTACAATCATCAGGGAAAAACTTCAAAGATATTTCTCATAAGCTTAAATCTGGTCACCCTAATCAAACCATTATTTTAGTATGAAAAAGGTACAAATATACTAATTCAAAAGCCTTCCGACCCAACACGACGCTCAATGATTTATTAGCACAAAAAGTCTCATGATCTGAGTTATTAAAGGTCTCGAAATGACCTTAAATATTTTAATGACTCGAGCCTACCGATGCTGCCTACTCGCACATGAGAAAAATGCCCGACAAATTTCGGTCGTTAGACCTGACAGGCGAAAACTGCGCGAGTACACAAGACAAATAGCCCATTTCTCCGGAACATGTCGAAATTTCCCTTTACTGTCGTCCATTTACGATTATAATCTATCATGCCACGAAAAAATATAAAAATAATGATAATAACAATAATAGTAAGCATAGGCGCCATCTTTTCTTTTTCATCTTTTTGACAGCGCGCCAACGCTCACGTCGCGTGTTGCCAGGTGCAAAATTTATTTTAAATTTCTAACTAAGCATGGGTAGGCAAGTACCTACTCGATTAAACATAATAACAATAAATACGCCTGATATTCTTAATTTTCTTCGGTGCGTGCTCTGTGAGATTTAAAACAAAATTTAGATACGAGTACTTGCCGACTGTGTATTATAAATTGTTAGTTACGGAACCTGCGTAATTTTATGAACAGCTTCAAGGTCTGCATTCCATCCTAATTGCAACTGATTAACTAATTTGAGAGCATTGCGATAAGGAAAATGGGTTTACTTTTGCTCTAAACGAGACAGTAAAAATGTAGATATTTCGGTTAGTATGTAGGTACTTGGTATCAACCAATGGCTACGCTTTAATGCTTAAAGTAAGCAATGATAAAAGTAGATAACAGGTAAACATTATGTTTTACGAACTAACCTTACCCTAGAATACCTTATCTGGTAAGAAACTTGTTTATTTTTTTGAAAAATTCAAATAAAATAATTGTTAGACATGGTAAACGTTTCATGCACAATAATGTATCAATGATGGAACTGATTGCGATAGCATGAAACCATTAAAAAATTCACTTGTTTCAGCTGATGTTTTTTTTTAAAGAGAAGTACTTGTGTTTTTATAACTTACAAAAACTCTTCAATTATATACTATTTCTGTGAGCCTAAACGGATAATTATTAGAAATAGGTATCAAATTGTAGTAGAGTGGGTTTCAACCCAAAAACTCTGACCGGAGAGTTCGTGACCTAACCACGGGACACAACCCGAACAGCATATGCGGCATCAGAAGTTACTTTTAAAATAATTAGTTTTTCTTTTAAAATTATTGCAACTATTTAAAATATTAATAAATTTAGAAGTCATACTTTCAGTTGATAAATTTAAACAAAGAGTTGTGTAAAGAGTAATTCAGGTATTTTAAAAAATTGACCGCTTCAATTGTCTCACTTGATATTCAATATAGTACGTTGATATATGAATTGAAATAAATTTCACCGTGATTTTGTGCCGGCCGGTCAAATGATAAATCACAGAAGAAGGGCCTTATTTGAATAACTAGTCCCATCCAAACGGAGGAAGAGAATGGAGACGGTGAGATGCCTTGGGCTTGTCCGCAGATAATTAAAATCCGGTAAAGCGAGACATTAATCAGAACGAAATACAACACTGGCAGCGTAAAAACGTAGACTGGACATTAACAAATCGCTCACTCCTTTCAACAACGTCATATATCAAAAATTGTCAATTTTCAGTTCAGTTGTGCATGTTTTCGGAATGCCCAAAAAATGTACTATATCTCAGCAAAAGCGGCATATTTTTAACTTAATATTTACTCGCTACGGGGCAGAAAGTTTTGTTTTTGCATTCTGAAGAAAAGGTGATGTTTAATTATTTTTTAAAAATACTAAATATTTTTCAAATGGAAAAAAACTTCAGGTTTTACCTAAAAAGATCTGTTGCACAGTAAAAAGTTCAATAAGTGGCTTGATATTTATATTAGATATATTTTATTATATTTTTAAACTTTGAAAACGATCTCCTGAAAAATCAAGTTTTTTGATATATGACGTTGTTGAAAGGAGTGAGCAAAATGTTTGTCGGCCATTGGGGAGGACGATTCGCACATCAATCTTTCATATTTCAAATTCGAACGAATTATTTTTTTAAAACAAAGATAAACACGCAAAAAAAATTCACTAAAAATATCGAATACTTCTTCTGTCTCCAGAATTAACATTCCATTTCCCACTAACGTCTTAATCTTATTAACCTTCCCTAACAAACTTGAATATAAAATAATTTGTATATATCTCAAAATTCATTTTATAAATTTGTAAAGGTGTATGATAAATGTAAAATAACTCACTAAACAAACTAACATTACTAATAAAACTATCCCCACTAATCTAACAGGAATACTAAAGACGTTTGTGTGAATTACACGGATTTTCACCGTCCGGCACGTCAGTTAGCGTTTTAAAACAATGATTGGCATGGATTGGCTTGTGCTTTCGTCCATCTTTCTTCGGATCGTGAACACGTTGCGCGTAAATTCGTTCACGCTAAACTGTCGTAGTCCCTTTCATTTTTCAAAACCGGATGGTAAAATTACGGTTAGTGCACAACGCCCTAACAATTGAAAGTCAAGTGAAAAAAGTTTAAATAAAAATTACTCGACACTGGCTAGATAGAACACTCAAGAAGGGTGAAAAGCCATTAAAAAGAAGAAGAATAATAATTCTTCTTCCTTCTTATGTATACTCGGATCTGTTTGTTCCGTTATCAATTTCTCGTGATTTGGACTGGCAGCTGTCACGCCATCGCTTTGGAGGTCTTCCAGTAGGTCTTCTTCAGTCTGGGTTCTCTTGAAGAGCAATTCGGGCCAGTCTACTTTCTTGCATTCTATGGGCATTCCAGAATCGTCTTTGCTGTCTTCCCCATCTGACTATACCCCTCGTAGGTACTACACATTTTCCGAATTCCCGTTTTCCTTATTCGGTCTCTTAACGTGTTTCCGGTTAAACGCCTCAACGTCCTCATTTTTAAAGTTCTTAGAAGAGATTTGGTTCTCGGTGTGTCTGCTCTGGTCTCTATCCCATATGTGGCAATCGGTCTTATACATGTCTTTTATATTTTTTTCAAATACGATTTATGAAAATTAAGTAAGATAGAGTAAGGTTGAGTTATCCATTTATTTAATATCGTCGAAATAAAATGATTAAAATATGATTGAAAGGAATTCAATTGGACAATCACTTATGAAATCGATTCAATTTCTAGCATCATATTTATCTCATTGCAAATTCAATCTAAAGCTTGACAGGTAGGTAATATTTTGACAGATAGATAATATAACGGTATACTAATAAAAAAAGAAAGTAATTTTGACTACCTTCGCGTTTTGATCGTGACGCAAGACCATTATGGCCAATAGTAAAAGTATCAAATGAAAATTTCAAAATTTTGGGGATTGTGAGGCACTTATCCCAGACATTGCAACATTGTAAGTCGATACCCGAAACTGCTGAGATTGAAAGCATTTTATCGATTGTTGCGCGGTATGATCGATAATCCTGAAATTATCCGGAGCATTGGTCTGTGTGTTTCCAATAGTTCCCTAAGCAGCGTCGGCATAGATTGTTTCATACTCCTATATACGGAACTTGCCGATGGTTATGCCTGTAGGAAGAGCTACTGCTATGCTGAACAAGTGATCTGTTCCATGTGTCTGAGGGGTATTCCGAATCGGGATTCTTCTCCATCATTAACAAGAGTTTTCTTGCTTACTTTATAATTTTGTGTTAATATAAACGCTTTAAATTTTAGCTTGTAATGTTAATTTTTACTTAATTGAATTGAAAAATTGGCCACATAAAACGTCTTCGCCATTTACGTGTTCCAACATCTCGTTCCTTCGCCAGCACTGCGCGCATCAGATCCGGTACCAATCTGGTCCATCCATCAATGTAACTGATCCACCGAAAAAACGAAATTTACATCCTTTTCACTCCTCCGTTAACGCTAACCATAACCTTAATCTTACCTCAACCTAACCTAACCTAACTTAACGTAACCTAACGGAACTTAACCTAACATATCCTAACTATCCTCCGACTGATCTAAGCCTTAAAAGGATCTAAAGATACATAAAGTAAAACGATCTAAAGATACCTAAAATAAAGACACCATACAACATTTTAAAGCGGTTTGTAAGTACTGTTAGGAACAATTCCTGCCAAATGCTGCTGCAGTTGAAAAATATCATTTTTTTTGTACATTGTTTTTCTTAATCAGACGATAAAATTCGTCAATTTTTACCAGAATAAATATATTAACATTACTATGGGCGAATTTGTTATACATATAAATTAAATAATTATGTTACAATATCATTGTATTGCTTTCATTATTTAAAAAAAATAGTAGCAGTATGGTGCAAGCCCAGATAAATCTCGTTGAGAGATTTGATCAAAATTCCCACGAGTCAATCAAAATACAAACAAATCCAAACAAATGGTTAAATTTCAACGGCACAATACCTACTTCGATATATTATGATGCTAATATAAAGATCACAATCCCTGAATATCGAAGTCACCACAGTTTTCTTTATCCCGTGAGTTTTAATTAAGTGGTTCTAACAATACCCTTTCTACGAGTTCCGTTAATGTAGGTACAAATCCGTTTCAAATTAAATGTCCCTTTTCAAAGTTTCAACATCATAACAGCACAAATTCACGAAATTAGGTCGAAAGAGCCGATAAATTGATGTATCAACGCATGTAAACAAACATACCAAAAATCAATCAATTATTGAGTGATTCAATCAAAAATGATTCCCAAAGTTAAAGTTTATAACCTAAATCTAATTTCAAGACCTGACCTTCAAAATCACGACTTTCGAGGTGTTTTCGTCAAATCATTGTCTAACAATTATTGTAATTACAAATTCAAGCTAAAGCTGAAATGATTCTATGTAACGCACTGCTAAGCCTGAAGCTATATTCCATAAATAGATATGGAATAACCGATGCCCGATTGAGGAAAAGCCTTGTATTGTCTATTTGATAATAATTAAACCTCAATAGACAATGGCGATCTCGGGACATTAGAAGTAAGATATTTACTCTATGTTTTAAGAGCTTTGTTAACAAAATCTAAAGAGATAGAGCTTTGAACTCGCTAATGAGCGAGCAAATAAGGGTTTGTTAAATATTGTATATATTGAAAATATATATATTTTTTATATCAAAGTATACTGGCAAAATGATAAATGTTACTCAAAGTAACACCAAAAATATATATACTTTGAGTATAAATATACTCAAAGTATAATTTTTTAAATATATTTATATTTTGAGTATTTTACTTGTATTTTATTGTCCGCCTCCGTAGTGTAATGTTCAGTACGCTCGGCTACTATACTGGAGGTCCCGGGTTCGATTCCCAGGGGGGTCAAATAAATAAAAGTGATTTTTTCACTCTTACATTTGTTCAATATTACCTTGGACTGGTACCGGAAGCGGAGGGCTGATCACCTTTCCTTCCGATATGTTAACGATCAAGATAACACTGCATTTATATGATGCAGTGCCCTATGCACCATTGGGGTGCGGATAAGGGTTTGAATGAATGAATGAATAAATAAATGATGAGAAATATCCGAGATCGAAGATGTCGTTAGGTGGGGAAGGCAACAAAGAAAACAATGCCTTGTATATGTGAGGAGAATGGAACCATCCAGACTCTAAATTGCGTTGCACTGTCAACCCCAAGGTAGACGATACCCGAGCAGACCACCAAGAGATGGATTGACAGCTGAGTTTCATTTATGAAATATCTTGATAACGATCTCTCGGATGTGAAATCCGGTATATATCTACAAATGTTTTAACACGATGGACCGATCAAGTTAAGGCAGCAGCAGGCACCTCGGTGGTTGGAGCGCTACGTGCAGCGCAGTCAAGGGATAACTGGAGAAGAGTCATTGCTTCCACAAGGGTCACAACCCTCAGTAATGATGACTTAGACGGAGAAGAAGTTTCAACATAGGTACTAGAGAGCCATTGTCCATATGTCACTCACTCCTTTCAAGAACGTCATAAATCAAAAAACTTGATTTTTCAGGAGAACGTTTTTAAAGTTTAAAAATATAATACAATGTATTAAAAATAAATATCAAGCCACTTATTGAACTTTTTACTGTGCAACAGATATTTTTAGATAAAACCTGAAGGTTTTTTTCTCCAGTTGAAAAATATTTAGTATATTTAAAAAAATAGTTAAACAATACCTTTTCTTCAAAATGCTAATACAACACTTTCATCCCTGTAGCGGGTAAATATTAAGTTATAAATATGCCGCTTTTGCTGGGATGTAGTACATTTTTGGGCATTCCGAAAACACGAACAACTGAAAATTGACGATTTTTGATTTACGACGTTTTTGAAAGGAGTGAGCGATGTGTGATGCCGACTTATCGACCACTCACCACAAGTTCGGCGAACTTGGCATCGAGCTCTTCCTGCGGCGGCATGGGCTGGGCGGGCGCCACCGGCTGCAGAGACAGGGTGCCTGCATGGTCCACCACGCAGTACGTGATCTCCGGAGGTTCGTCATTCTGCAAAAAATAACAAATAATTTAATACACATCGTCTTCAAAAAAAAATTGCTTAGCAAGAGCAGATCTGTCAGGAAGCCTAGATGCTTCTGTATTAGATCTGGGCATGCGGTGGGACAGCTTTCAATATAATACACATCGCTTTTTTCATCAGGTGAATTTGCCAACTTAGTTTCAATCATTGTGTGACAGAATTAAAAACGAAGATATCAGAAATGAATAAAAGATGGAAGATAAACATGGAACTGGCAAAGGAAGGATGAAAGCAGAGTAAACGCCGTTGAAATGCGCTCTTTCATATGGATGTATGGAAAATAATTGTATGACAGAATTAAAAACGAAGATATCAGAAACGAATATGAAATAGAAGCTAAACATGGGACTGGCAAAGGAAGGATGAAAGCAGATCAAACATTGTTGAAATGCGCTCTTTCAGACGAATGTATGGAAAATAATTGTATTACAGAATTAAAAACGAAGATATAAAAAAGGAATGTAAGGCTAAACTAGGGATAATTGAAAAGATCAAGGTGGAATGGACACGTGAAGCGTATGGATAGCGAAAGAATGACTAAGAAAGTATATATGGCGAATGCGAGCGGGAGAATAGGGCGAGGACGGTCGAAAAAGACTTGGCACGATCAGATCAATGAGAAGCTAAAATCAGGTGGTGTCAAAAACCTGCGTAATCGGAGGGCATGCGTGACTATATTAATGGGTGTGAAGGACAGAAGAGTGTGGCGTTCCATCCTTTCTATACCTGCGGAGAAATGGTGTGGTAGTAATAGTAGTAGTAGTTTCAAGTCTAAATTCAAGGGAATTGGTACATGGCAACCATTTCTGGTCTCGCTTGCAGCTGGTATGGTCACAAAGTAAAATTGAAGGCTTTCTGGATGTCCCGGGTTCGATTCCCAGGGGGAGTTAAATAAATATAAGTGAATTTTTCACTCTAATATTTATTCAATATTACCCTGGACTGGTACCTGAAGCGGAGGGCTGATCACCTTCTTGTGGTCATGATCAAGATAACACTTAGTTTATATGATGCAGTGCCCTATGCACCTTTGGGTGCAGATGAGGGTTTTTAAGTGTGTGTGCTAGTGTTTGTATGTGTATGAATTCGCAGTTAGGATAGTAAAAAGTAATCCTTTTGAGTTGTGTATGAACAATAAATAAAAGTATAAAAATAAACTAACAGTACGCAGCACAGATAATTTAACTTACTAGCTAACCATGTGTTATAATTGTTTCAAATGTGTACATTTTTATCTTAAAAAAATATCTACGCAAAAATTTGAACAATGATGAAAAATGAAATCGAAATTCGAAGTTAGGCAAGTAGCTACCGACGTAATAAATTCACAACACTAAAGTTTACAAGATCGCCGCTATTGGCAAATTCGATTTACGAACACCTCGGCATTGGAGCGTGAATAGAAAAGTAGTCGATTAGACCAATAGAAAAACGTGTCAAATGGCGGGATATTTCCGAATAGGGCCGTGCGGATTCGGTCGATTTTCGATAGTCGCTTTTTTTATTATTTGTCTTGTCTATGGACGTGACATTCAAAATTGGAAAATAAAGACGTCAAATTCCTTCACGTTGTTCTCGGCCGGCGGAGGAATGAACTCACCTCTTTGGGTTGTTTTTTTCGGTTTATTTTGGACCAATAATGGAAAATTGGAAGTGTCACGATCGCGTTGATTTCGTTACATAGAAATTTTAAATTGGCAAATCACTTTCAGTATCGATTCGAATTTCTCTATGGACATTTTGTATAAATGTTTTGTCCAAATACTTGTTCACAAAATCTGAATTATCTCCAATTACAGGAGTTATTTTCATATTATTTTTTGACATCTCATCAAAGATGAAGAAGAATATGGAAGTCTGGGCATTTACGGGGCTGACGACCGTCATAGGCTGGTCACTGTGGTCACTGTAAGTGATCACTTAACACACGTGTAACATTCACCAATTCTACCCATTATTGACAACCACACTACTCAAATTCTTGGAAGTTCTATATATATATGAACCAATTTAGAAACCTTATTCTTTAATCACTAAAACTTCACTATGGACATTGTTGGTGAGATGAAAATAAACTTTTTATTGAATAGAAACTCTTTTATTATTATGTGAGGTCCGAATCCTGGATTGGAAGAATTGGTGAATGTTACACGTGTGTAAAGTGATCACTTAAACCAGCCTATGACGGTCGTCAGCCCCGTAAATGCCCAGATTTCCATATTCTTCTTCATCTTTGATGAGATGTCAGAAAATAATATGAAAAATACTCCTATAATTGGAGATAATTCAGATTTGTGAACAAGTATTTGGACACACTCAAAATGTTGTTTATTGTTTCTGCTGAAATTAATAAGTTAAGTATGTAGGTACCTAACTAAATAATGAAATGGGCGTCTAGAAAAAAAATGCAAATTAGCCATGCTCTGATCTCGAGTTGTTATAATTTAAAAATATATAATTGTTGATTGATTTATGGCTTCGTGTCCTTGGATTTTGGAGTTAGGTTTTTTCGTCGACGTTCGTGTTGAATCACGACCTTTATTAGGTCGTGGGGAATTTATGCAAAAAAACAATACATTGAACCATTTTAATGAAACGTAATTAGTTTTCTGGATATATGTAGAACTAATTGATTAGGAAAAATACC
The DNA here is from genome assembly GCF_059751285.1 of Brachycentrus maculatus. Taxonomy (NCBI): domain Eukaryota; kingdom Metazoa; phylum Arthropoda; class Insecta; order Trichoptera; family Brachycentridae; genus Brachycentrus; species Brachycentrus maculatus. The sequence goes on along the minus strand of NW_028280993.1, from coordinate 603,638 downwards.
AAGTCGATTTGGTTGATAGATAAAATAAAATAAAATAAAAACGATGCCTTTCATATTACAATTTACGTAATAACATTTTTTAAGCAAAAGAAAAAAAAGCCACGTAAAAAAATATCGTCTAAAAACACTAGAATGTAGAATTCGATGTATTTTTATGTAATACTCTTCAATATTTTTTTAATATATTGCTCCACATAATAGTATCCTTATTATTTGAGATAATCCATTAAATTCACAAACAGAATCATTCCATACAATTTACATTTTTCAAACCATAGAAGTCGTATTTATTGATTTGGCGTTTAATTTGTAGAACTCCATTTAATTTATGTATTAATTTTAAATCAAACACAGACTTTTTGAGTCTACTAAGTTGTATTTTATTAACAAAAACACATAAAAAATTAAAATTGTAACAGTTGTTCCGCCTAGTTATGGCATTTTCAAACAATTGTCACAATATTAATTTTTTATGTGTTTTTGTTAATAAATTTCACGCAATCTAGTTCTATTACACTTTTTAATATTACGCTTTTTCTTCTCCTATTATCTACCCTAATTAAAATTTCTCAGCACGCCACTGCTAACTATAAATTCTACATGTGTGGCTTATTATATTCATACATACAGCCAACAATTTAACAAAATAAACACGACTAATAAATTACCGCGAATCACAATTTAATTGACAGTTGGACGTTATAAACACATTATGTAATGGCAGAAAATTAATTGAGTCGTTACGCCATTAGATTGGAAACAAAACGTTCACATCCGGTACTCTTCGGCACCTTTGATTGCAAAACTTTCACATCTTCACGTTTTGGTGACACAGCAAAAACGTAGTCATTTTGCTGCATGAGATAACAGCAGCACGCCATCGGAGCTGCCAAAAATAATATATTGTACATTTCAAAATAATTCGGCAATAAAGATAATACTTTATATTTATTTATTGATTTGGCTTTTAAAACTAACTAACTAACCATCACGCCGCTTCCCCGCAGGGATAGGCAGAGAGAATAGAACGCCACACCACTCTGTCTTTGCAAACATTCTTCGCCTCTTCCACGTTCATGCATCTCCTCATACAAACCCACCGATTATGTATTAATTGTTCAATCAAACACAGATTTTATGAGTCTACTTAGTTGTATTTTATTGTTAAAAAACAAATAAAAATTTCGCCTGGTAATGGCATTTTCATACGAATGTGTTCCAAATTAATATAAAATGACATTCGTTTGAAAATGCCATAACGAGGCGTAAAAATTGTCACAATATTAATTTTTACATGTTTTTCAACGATAAAATACAACTTAGTAGACTCATAAAATCTTTGTTTGATTCAACGACTAATACATAAAATAATACTATATTTTCATTAATTGATTCCGCAGTCGCTTAATGGTAATATTCATCCATGTTTAATTTTAATTTTAATTGGTAAATATAACTCTTTCTTAAAATCTATTGTGACACGTGTTTCGATGCCTTCAGCATTATTAAAAACATCGCACAGTGACGTATGAATAAAACGTATGACGTTAATTGAAGTCATTAAGACGGGATAATGGATAGCCCACAACTTAATTTGTTTTAAACCCTTTAATATTTAACGTATCTTATTGATTTTTTTGTTTCTTGAAACATAGTATTTGTATTCAAAAAATAAGATTTTAAAAAAATAATTATATGGTTTTGAAAAGAAAGGTAAGGAGTTTTTATACAAGTATTTGTTTATTTATTTAAGTATTAATATTTATTTATTGATTTGGCGTTTAATTTGTAGAACTCCATTTTAATTTATGTATTAATTTCAAATCAAACACAGATTTTTTGAGTCTACTAAGTTGTATTTTACTAACAAAAACACATAAAAAATTATATTGTGACAATTGTTTCGCCTTGTTAGGGCATTATCAAACGAATGTTCGAATGTGATAATGCCCTAACAAGGCGAAACAATTGTCACAATATAATTTTTATGTGTTTTTTTTTTAATAAAATACAACTTAGTAGACTCAAAAAATCTGTGTTTGATTTAAAATTAATACATATATTATTATTTATTTTAACAATTTATGTTTAATTTTTTTATGAACGTCTCACTAAACAGAACCCGTGACGAGACGTTCATTTACATTATAAATAAAATATTATTTTTAATTTATAAATATTGTAACATATAATAAAAATGCAGTTATATTAACAAAATGAGTAAAGTTAGTACACTGAGAAATTTGTAAGTATGCAACAATAATACTTTGGTTCCTTGACTTATCAACCTGTCCGGGAGTATGGCCGTACATGTACGGCCGATACGGAATCTGATTTATGACAAGATTTATATCAAAACCTGTTAAAAATATGATTTATCGATATTTCGAAAATTTTGATATAAATCATGTTTACTGGTGTAAATATTTTTGTTTATTCAATAAAATATGTTGCTTATAACATCGACTATGATGGAAAATTATAAAAGTAAAAAAGAATAGCAAAAACAAATTCAATCCTTAGATACAGATTTGTCCGCAGAAACTCACTCCCCGACAGGTTAAAATACCTAATGAGGACACATTGTCATAAATATTTGTATGGTAAAAAACAATAAACGAAAATAATAAATAAATCAATTATATATAAAGAATTATAATACCAATTAGTGTTTTTTTTATTATTATTACATATTGTTGTATTGATGCTAATATGATTACTATGGTATGTGGATAACTCGTAAGTTACTAGTTATTAGAATCAAATGCTAAATGGTACATGTATTTTTTTTATTTTTTATTATTATCTTGAATAATATCAATAACAATAACTTTGTACACTACGTGGCCAAATGATTGTAGTCGCTCAAGAATATATCGATTTGTATATTTATTATTACATGTCGCTTTACTACAAACGGAGTAATAAAATATAATTTCTAAACGGTACAGGATACTGATTGATAAACTTATTAGGTGTAGGTGTTCTGTAATTTTAATATACCAATTTGACGGAGAATAAAAAAAATAATAAAAAAATGAAGTTCTCAACATTTTTGTGTGTGTCCAAATCCTTGTTCACAAATCTGGGTTTCTCCACCTCGGAGTTATTTTTACATGTTGACATCTCAATATACATGAAGAAGAATAAGGAAGTCTGGGTACACGACTTGCATATTCTTCTTCGTCTATGTTGAAATGTCAAAATATAAAAATGTTGTGTAGACGCTGGACTGCGAAACTGTCACGGGTTCGATTCCCACATATTGCAAAAATAATTCAGAAAGAATTGTTTTCAATTGGTCTGTCTGGGTGGTGGCAATTTATTTTTCACGTTTACCTTCACTATCCTACCTGCAGTGTCTGCTATGTCCGCCTCTGTAGTGTAATGGTCAGCACGCTCGGCTACCGTTCTGGAGGTCCCGGGTTCGATTCCCAGGGGGGTCAAATAAATATTAGTGATTTTTTCACTGTAATATTTATTCAATATTACCCTGGACTGGTACCTGAAGCGGAGGGCTGATCACCTTTCCTTCGTGTGTAAACGATCAAGATAACACTGTGTTCATATGAAGCAGTGCCCTATGCACCATTGGGGTGCGGATAAGGGTTTTATTATTATTTTTTATTATCCTACCTGCAGACAAGCCTCTAAAAGCAAAGGCTTTGCGGCTAATTCCTTTAAAAAAATCCTTCTCATAATGAATGAGAAGGATTTTAAATGATAAAAAAAGTGTTCTTATAAACAACAACAAAAAAAATTTGGAAATCAGGTTAGTTTTGCGATGTTATAACGAAACTTCATTTTGAAATCACCATTGCCTGCAGATTTATCGGTATTAAACTACATACATTAATGATTTCAAATGGACCCATGTGCCAAAATTCGAAAGAAACGAAGCCCATTTCGTTGTGTTTAGCGCGATCTTCAACGACAGTAGGCAGAAATTTAGAAAACTATGAACTCTCCACTTTTTCTATGCTTTCGTTCATTCAAAATACTCGCTTTGGCAGTTTGCTTTTACAAAATTGAATTATTTTAACGATCATCTTAATTTTGCCAGGGCTGTTCATAAAAAAATCGTTAAGTGTGTAATCGTGAAAATATGTAACCTAACGAAAATGTTGGTGGCGTGACTTGGCTATTTTGAACGCTCTCGGTGCGGTGTTACCATATCCGTCAGGGAGGTATTCGAACTACACTAATGATTGTTTTATCTTATAATATTAATATACTTTTGGAAGCTCGACCTGTCACGGAAATAAATATATCGCTCACTCCTTTCAAGAACGTCATAAATCAAAAAACTTGATTTTTCAGGAGAACGTTTTTAAAGTTTAAAAATATAATACAATGTATTAAAAATAAATATCAAGCCACTTACTGAAATTTTTACTGTGCAACAGATCTTTTTAGGTCAAACCTGAAGGTTTTTTCTCCATTTGAAAAATATTTAGTATATTTTTAAAAAAAGAATTAAACAATACCTTTTCTTCAAAATGCAGAAACAACACTTTTTGCCCTGTAGCGGGTGAATATTAAGTTAAAAATATGCCTCTTTTGCTGGGATATAGTACATTTTCTGGGCATTCTGAAAACGTGCACAACTGAAAATTGCCAATTTTAGATTTAGGACGTTCTTGAAAGGAGTGAGCGATATGTAAAATAATTCCTTACTAAAAAAAGTTGAATAAATTGTACTGTATGAATTAAGGCGGGATAATCGATAGCTTGCATTTTTTTAAATCAGGTAACATTTAACATAATTTATTTTGAAAAATAATTTTTCATCATTATTAACTCATCACTTTTCAATAAGTCTTTTCTTTTCAAAATCATATATTTATTTGAAGAAAAACAAATTTTTTCAACACAAAAACGGTGTTTAAGTCAAAAAATTACGCACGAGATCTCAGAGCTGACAATGTCGAGTAGAACACATCAAAATTCCCATATTCATCGTTGACCAATTTAAATGAACGATAAATATAGGAACCTTGTTTAGAGTTTGTTCTACTCATGCGAAGCGCTAAGATGTCAGTGATCCTGTTTTGTATTGTTTGAGATCTCGGCCTTAATAATTACTTCATAACAATAAATCGCAGGGCGGTCGATAATATATAATACAATCGCGATAGTTCGCAGGAATCTCGTCCACTGTGTCGGCCACAAGGTCACGAACCACATAGCCAGGAGTTGTCAGCTCACAAGGACACGGTGTCACGGCCAGGGGGGAGGAGTCGGAGGCATTCCTCGGAAGCCATGGATCACAACATTGTAATGGATACCAGAGACAATAAAAAAATCGGCTAAGCACGAATCGATCGGTTGAACGAGTAATAGAGGTACCTACCGGTGTCTAGGCGAGGTACTACAAACCAACAGGCATTTTATCTTAAAAGGACGGGAAAGGTGTTTCTACACGTTAGGTCGATTGGTGCTTGAGAACGGGAAGGGTATTTTTACCTTCTGCGTCGGCCTCATTTCAAAGTCAGAAAAGAAAGAATTACATACATATTCAATGTTTGTATCTGAATATTATGTATTATGTACCAATATCATTGTTAAGGTCTTAACTATGTACATAATTATTAAGTGTTTTTTTTTATTTACTTATTTTGAGTGGAACAATACATGAATATCAAATAATAAATATTATAATTTATAATTAAATGGAAACAATGTCATTGAATTTGGTGACTAATATAAAAAATCTGACTTGATTCCCTCTGTTAATACAATTCGAATATCTGGTTCTAATTTTAATTTATTTCTGTATTTGGTTTTAATTACTGTCATTGCAGAAAAATTATTACTTTTGAACTATTTATTATTATTTATCTGATACCAGTTTAAGGTTGTCAAATATACCTGCGTAAGTGGAAAACTTATATTAATAATAAATTCATAAAACGTAAAAATTTTTTTTTTGAATTGCAGTGATAATGTGTAGAACTCCAGTCTTCAGAATACAAAGAATACAACGTAATTTATGTATTAAATGTTAATTCAAACACAGACTTTTTGAGTCTACTAAGTTGTATTTTATTGTTAAAAAACACATAAAATCAATGTTGCGACAATGTTTGGCTACATAAAGACCGTCAGTCCATTTAATCTTCACATTCGTTTAAAAATGCCATAACTAGGCGAAACGATTGTCATTAATTTTTATGTGTTTTTTAAGAATAAAATACAACTTAGTAGACTCAAAAATGTGTGTTTGATTTAACATGTAATACATAAATTAAAATGGAGTTCTACTAATAAAACGCCAAACCAATAAATAAATAATACAACGTAACTAAGTAAGCAACAACCTAACTGGAACACAATTTGATACAAAATTCTGGAGCCTTTTAAAATGACAAGACAAAATATCCCGGATGTAACATATAAGTAAATAAAAAATGTAGTTTTTTAACTAACGTTTATATTATTCAATGATTTTTATGCGATTACAATTTGATAATTGATGTGACAGGACCTACCGAAAATTTGAATAAAAAATATCTGCATATTACGTATTTAGCTGTATAATTTATTTTATTAATAGCCTGTAACACTGCTCGACTGTTGGGTATATACCTAAATTAATCACACTTTGCTCAGGTAGGTAGAAAACGTTTATTTTAACGATTTAATAGCATTAATTTAGGATGAATGGGCAAATAACGAGGTTCAAAATGAAAAATTAGAAACGATTTGTAATGTAGAAATTAAAAAAGCCTTTTGGGTATTATTTATTCATATAAATCGCCGATTGTGTATAAATTAAATACGGGTATTTTTATTTAGTTTAGACTCTAGTACAAAATCAAGAAACCTGAAACAGTAATTAAATTTCACTGTCGAAAAATATGGATCGAAGAGAATGATTTTTATACTCAGCTTTTGCTACGTAATTTTACGGTGTTTGAAAATGATGCGGAATGCATCAAAACCCGTGTCACAGTAGATTTTAAGAAATACCATATTTACCAAGTAAAACTTGATTTTTTTATTTAAATAACACTCTCATTATTATTCATCGTTCGCTTTGTGTAATACTACTTAAAAACACTACTTCATGATCGCCCTTGAGGTATTTTTTTACGAAAATGGCGCTATATAAGTTATCCAAATTTATTATTATTATTTATTATTACCGGTTTGGGAATTTTTTAAACAAACAGAACCGCAAAATTGTATAATGTATAAGGGTTAGAAAATGTATGATGAGATGCCTGAATGTATGAAGAATGAAAAGAGTCTGTTTTGTTTACTGTAAGAAGATGTAAATATGTATAAATATGATGTAAATTAAATGTTAAAAATATTTTGTATCAAATGTAATATAAGCTAGCTAAAAAAATATTAAAAATAAATAAATAAATAACCGAAACCCGGACACGTGAAGTAGTGTTTTTAAATGGTATTACACAAAGTGAACGATGAATGATAAGGAGAGCGTTTAATTAAAAATAGTTACATATTACTACAAAGTGACTGTCAAATCAATTAATGAATTATGATTAATCTATTTTTGTGTTGACTTTTTGTTACAAGTGAATATTTTTGTAATTTATATTTGAAGCACTAACTTATTGATTTTCTATTTTATTATTAAAATGTAGCTTTGTTTTAAAATCACTATAAATATAGTGATTTTGAACAAAGTTATATTTTAATTATAAATCTTTTTAGTTTGGTTTTACTACTAGGAATGTACTTTGGGCCACGACTGTCCATTCGGAAGGTGACACGAAAAATCGAAAGTTGATCAATTTATAATTGTATGAATCAAGTCCGAATCGAAATAAAAATATTTTACGATTGTTTATTTTTTTAAATCCCGATAGCAGATTGTTGGTCACCATGAACGAAAATTATTGTACCGATACTTTAATTATTGTTGTTATTTTTTACACGACAATGATGTAAGAGGATCGCATCGTATAAAAATACAGTTTCAAAATAACATTGAATCATTGAATTTAATGTAATTACATAATTAATAAATTTAACTAACATAAATTTGGTATATACCATGTAAGTACGAATTTTTATTTCCAAAACTGTATCTCTTTTAAGGAAGATATTTTACAAATAAAAACTCAATGATATGTCGTATTCCGTATAAATTTAAAAAAAAAAACTTCGTAAATTTATTATTATTTATTGTATCAGACACTAGATTATTCTCCCTATAAATTATATTATGGGTGTCCAAACGTGAGATGTACCTATCTGAAAATTTAAACGTTACTTCCTACCAAATGCACTAATTCAATAAATGAAAATGATAATGTATTTAACATTTAACATTTTGAGTTTGTCAAAATACTTGAAAACCTGGATTGTATCCAATTTTAATAAAAAAATTATTTTTATTTTTTGGCATCTCATCAAAGATGAAGAAGAATATGGAAGTCTGGGCATTAACGGGGCTTACGGCCCTCATAGGCTGGTGTTTAAGTGATCACATTACACACGTGTAACATCCAGCAATTCTACCCATGTTTGACAAATTTCTAAATATATTGATCGAACTCGAAACATAGTGTTTGAATTCATTAGAATTTCACTAGAGACATCTCGGCTGTCCAAACTCAATACACAGTAAGGGATATTTTTTTGTAGAACGTTTTTTTGCATTTTTTGACTAAGTAGATTCTACTTAGTCCAAAAATGTAATAAAAATGTATTTTGTCCACCTCCATAGTGTAATGGTCAGCACGCTTGGCTACCGTTCTGGAGGTCCCGGGTTCGATTCCCAAGGGGGGTAAAATAAATATAAGTGATTTTTTCACTGTGATATTTATTCAATATTAACATGGACTGGTACCTGAAGCGGAGGGCTGATCACCTTTCCTTCATGTGTAAATGATCAAGAAAACACTGCGTTTATATGACACAGTGCCTTATGCACCATTAGGGTGCGGATAAGGGTTTTATTATTTATCAGATTCTACTTATTCCAAAAATGCATAAAAACGTACTACAAAAAAAAAGTCCCTTACTGTGTTTTAAGTTTGGACAGCCGATCTGAGTATGCACAGACTTCCACATTCTTCTTCATATATATTGAGATGTTTTAAAAGATTTAAAAATAAAATTGTATTACTTATCCCTTTATTTTTATAAGTGTTAAAATGAGCGCCACAACAATAAAAATTGTAATTTATATCGTCTGATTGGCGCACCGAGTCGGGCAATCCGCGATCAGCTGTGAGATATGGCCGGTATCATATCTCACATCTCCCATAGCGCGAGACGCAAGAATGTTGTCGAGTTTTACACCATATACCATACACCATATACAGACTGCAGCTCGCGCAAAGGTCAGGACGTGTCCAGCTTCTTTAGAGGGCCATAAAGTGCGCAATCTAAAGCTGCCACACTTATTAAGCTGACAATTGAGAAAATAACGCGACACTCTTAAATACTCAATACTCCTCAACAAAAACATATCACATTGAATTGAAAAATGTATGATTCGATCAAGATACAAAATAAGCGTCGCAGACTTTATTAATGTTAATTTTACAACATTTTGAGTGTGTCCAAATACTTGTTCACAAAATCTGGATTATCTCCAATTACAGGAGTTATTTTCATATTATTTTTTGACATCTCATCAAAGATGAAGAAGAATACTAATATAAGAGTTTCTGCTTAGTAAAAAGCTTCTTTACATCTCACCAATAGATGTCTCTAGTGAAGTTCTAGTGATTCATGAACAAGGTTTCTAAATTGGTTCATATATATAGAACTTCCAAGAATTTGAGTAGTGTGGTTGTCAATAATGGGTAGAATTGGTGAATGTTACACGTGTGTAAAGTGATCACTTAAACCAGCCTATGACGGTCGTAAGCCCCGTAAATGCCCAGACTTCCATATTCTTCTTCATCTTTGATGAGATGTCAAAAAATAATGTTAATTTAAATTTATTTATTTATTTTATATATATATGTATATATATATATACATGAACATATAATTTATCTACATTTTGGCTCTTAAGGCATAGCCTGTGTTGAGCCGAAACACTTACAAGATAAAGTACATCAAAAAGTAAAAGAAAGTACTTTGAAATACTAAAAATCTTCTTTTAACCCATCTTATACGCAATAAATGGTGCATAGGGTACTGCATCGTATCGACGTATCGTAATCTTGATCGTTCATTGCATAAACAAAAGGTGATCCAACCTGCGCTTTATATACATATGTATATTAACATGAGAGCGAAAATAATTTATATTTGTAATATTTTGACAACCCTGGGAACCAAATCCGGGATATGCAGCACGAAAGACGAATATTTTTTTAAATATTTTTCTTTCAAATTTCGTTTTAAAAATTTTGCATAGTTTTGTGTGGTGATTCTGAATTGTTAATACTTTTAATAACTTTTAATATACTTTCTGCGTAATATTTCAAGACGATTATTTTTTTTATTAATTTCTCTTATTATGACGACATAAAAAGACTTTGACTTTTTTTTAAATTGGCATTAATAAATATGACTTTAAGAGATTGTTTTGTCTGTAACGTAAAAATTATTTTAATTTTTATCTGCACATTTTAATCTTTTTATCATTTACCATATCTTTTTTTATAAAATATTTTTTCCTCTCACAACGAAAACATCCAATAAAAAATATTAATGATACCTCACAAAATACAAGTTTCTACTTTGAAATCTAGTATCTAAGTTTCGGTATTTTTTTCCAGCAAGAAAATTAAAAGCGAATTAAAAATTAACGAAATTACTATCATTAGAAAATACACGTCTAATTAAATGCATGTTTTTATTATTTTTTATTTACCTTATGGTACGAGAGCCATTTAGCGCACACCGAGCTAAAAGATATTTTTTTGTTGTTTCAAGATTTTTATTTTATTATTATTATCTCAACATAGATGAAGAAGAATATGGAAGTATGGGTGTCAACAGGACCTTAACCTGTCATTAGGGTGGTCAAGTGATCACTTTACACATGTGCAACATATACCGTTCTACCCATGACGATGAAGTTAAGGAAGAGGTTATTCGATTTCTCAAAGAAATGGCGGCAGAATTTTATAACTATAAAAATGAAAATGATACTATCTGCCGTTTCTCATGTATGTGATTATAATCCAGGATTTAGAACTCACATACTAATAAAATAGTTTCTGCTCAATATAGAGCTTCTTTTCATCTCACCAATATATGTCTCTAGTGAAGTTCTAGTGATTCAAGAACAATGTTTCAAATTGGTTCATATATTTAGTATTTCCCAGAATTTGAGTTGTGTGGTTGTCATTGTCAATGTGTGGTTGCCATTGTCAATGGGTAGAATTGGTCAATTTTACACGTGTGTAAAGTGATCACTTAAACCAGCCTATGACGGTGGTTAGCCCCATAAATGCCCAGACCTCCATATTCTTCTTCATCTTTGATGAGATGTCAAATAATAATATGATTCAAATTAGGTCAATCTAAATAATTCATGTCACCCCATCAATTTGCGCATGTATTCAAATAATTAAGCAGTTAATCTGGGGTGGAGGTAATTTTTCGCAGATTTTCATGTGTTTAGAAAGAAACGGCGATTATTTAAAAAAAAATAGAGTAAGTCTTAAGCTTTGAAATTATGTTTAATGCTAAGGAAAAGCTGTATATATATTTTTCATTTTTCATTGTATCATATTTTATGAATGGCCCTCGTAAATGTATGTATGTCTATAACAGGAGTCGCTGCCTTTATTATTAACTTAAGTAATTTCTAGGAGCGGAATGGACAAGTGTTATCATCATATCAATTTCATTCCTACGGTGAAAGTGATTCTGATACCGGCTGCTAGTAAAGTTTAACCTTAAACCGGCTGAAACCAGGTTTGAATAAAGGCGTCGTGGCCATCAGTTACGGTTTAACCGAATTAAAACGCCGGTGAACGACGGTCAAGATCACAGATACCCTGACCCGACTTCTAAATACTTAACCCATGATGAAAACAGAATGCGAAAAAAACGTAATTAAACCACTGGTTCCCAACTGGGGAGGTACCGCTCCCCAATAGGCACTGGAGAGGTCTTCAAGGGGGTAATAGTAAACCTAGGAGACAGAAGGGAAAGCTGGAAAGTGGGCGATACATTTTCAACCCTCATGGTGGGATATTTGTGCAATTTCACGAACAATTTGTAATACTATTAACTTCATACTATTTCTGTGAGCCTAAGCGGCTCATTATTAGAAATAGGTATAAAATTGTTGTAGAGTGGGTTCGAACCGAGAAACTCAGACTCGAGAGTCCGCGACACTAACCACGGGACCACAACCCGACATGTTCGAATGGTGAATGGTGATATAAGGAAAGAATGAAATGGTAAATTAATAAAAATTAATAAATTCAGAACGCGACCGGCTGCGCGAGAAGCCAGACGTGTAGTCTGGGAACAATTTATTTTATAACACATTTTTTTTTAATATATTAAATTTTTTAACTCGGAACTTTTCAATAACTCTTTTCTTTTCTAAACCATGTTTTATATTTATTTTGAATAAAAGTTATTTTTCTAATACAAAAACGGTGTTTTTAACAAAAACAAATCAACTACCTTAAATGTTACCTGGATTTAAAGAAAATAAAGTTGAACTAAATACTAAAAAAATAAATAATATATTTTAATTGTCAATTTTAGTCGTATTAAATAGAGATGATAGTTTTGGATAGCGAAAGTGTAGGAACGTTTAGAGAATTTGATGTATTTTTTTGGTCCGTCGGAGGAGTAAAACGGTTCAATAACACCAGCGGACCAACCATCCATCAATCATTGTCCACAATTCTAGAATAATCATACGGTAATCGAGAGTTTTATTTAGAAGAAAGACTGCAGGCGATACTTTCAACTAACTACATATGTACTCCATACAAACACAAAAAAAAACTGTAAACTTTTCTTAAATGCTCGCGATCGGAAGATGATGCATGACTTTTGTAGATGTCTCGACATAGATGAGAAGAATATGGAAGTCTGGGCATTTACAGGGCATACAGGCCTACGACCTGTCTTAGGCTGGTATAAACCCCAGGTCGTAAGCCTTGAAATGCTCATTTCTCTCAGCTTCTTCGTATAAAAACAATAGACGCTTCCATCCATACACATCTAGTAAATCCAGTGTTAATAAACGACGACTAAAAAAGAGAACACCGCTACAAATAAAAATTAATAATGAAATACCACTAATTATCAAATCATATTCTGACACGTGTTTTGATGTAATCAATGTCATTATCAAACACTAGGATATATAAAACATTTCAAGGTTGTACCCTTGAGACGTTGGTAAGGAAGGTAAAGAAGGAGATAGAGGTTTTTTTTTAATATAAATATTTGTGTTTTTATTATTTACACAAATATTTCAGTTATTTCTGTGAGCCTAAGCGGCTCATTATTAGAAATAGGTATCGAATTGCGGTAGAGTGGGTTCGAACCGAGAAACTCTGACATAAGAGTCCGCATCACTAACCACGGGACCACAAACCGACACTTTTTTCTTCGTTATTTTGAATTCTATTGCATTTCACAATATATTATAATTACAAATACAAAAAATATATAATTTTAAATACAAAAATCATCTCACAAAGGCGTGACCTGTGTGTGGGTATACATTTTATTTTAGGTTATAATATAAGGGCCCTTGCAAGAATACAATATACAGTATGATAACTAGAATACAATAAAAAAGCTATTTCAAATTTGTTATTATTGGGGACATCCTTTCAACAACGTCATGTATCAAAAATCGTCAATTTTCTGAAGTGCATGTTTTCGGAATGCCCAGAAAATGTATTATATCCCAGCAAAAGTGACATATTTTTAGCTTACTATTTACCCGCTACAGGACAAAAAGTGTTGTTTTTGTATTTTGAAGAAAAGGTATTCGGCTGTCCAAATTTAAAACACAGTAAGGGACATTTTTTGTAGTAGGTTTTTTTTGCATTTTTGGACTAAGTAGAGTCTACTTAGTCCATAAATGCAAAAAAAACCTACTACAAAATAAAATGTCCCTTACTGTGTTTTAAATTTGGACAACCGTATTGTTATTTTTTTTTTTAAATATACAAAATATTTTTCAAATGGAGAAAAAACATTCTGGTAAAAAGTTCGATAAGTGGCTTGATATTTATTTTTAATACATTTTATTATATTTTTAAACTTTAAAAACGATCTCCTGAAAAATCATATGACGTTGTTGAAAGGAGTTAGCGATGTAAGCGACCCATTCAATGGGTGTTTAACACCTTTGCGTGAACAAACGTTAAAGTAAAAAGCAAATACTTTTAGTATGGACTTGGCCCTAATAGTGGCTACCCTGATTGAACGACTTCCCTACAACCAGCATCATCGACTGTACCTAAATATGTATATATGCACGTGCAATACATCGATACGGTATACTAAATCAAATGAAAACGTAGCCCGAGGCTCGAGTCACGCTATAGAGTTCATGGGTCCGCCAAGTGTGGCTTCCGAGCCACATGCGGTTCTTTGACCTTTTAAATGGGACTCCGGCACAAATGTCCGCGGGGAAAGGCTCTTCGACCCTACGTATTTATGCGTAAAATATTTTTGAAGCATGAACCTTATTGAAAGCAAACCTAGAAACCGTCTTACTGACGAGAATCTGGAAATGTACTGAAAATAACGACATACAAACCTGACTTCATCCAGCTTTCAAAGGAGATGCAAGGATGCATTATTTGCATGTTCTTATGAATACCTTAATTTCAAAAGAATTTTCATCAATGAAAAAAATACCTATTAGTGTGAAATCAAGTTTTATTGGGTATACCCGTAATTAAATAAGGGCCTAAAATTATAATAAAGGTTTACTAGAATTGCTACTGGAGGTCGAAATCCCGGGTTCGATTCCCAGGGGGGGGGGTTAAATAAATATATATGATTTTTTCACTCTAATATTTATTTAATATTACCCTAAACTGGTACCTGATGCGGAGGGCTGATCACCTTTGCTTCATGTGGTAACGATTAAGATAACACTGCGTTTATATGATGCAGTATTCTATGCTCCATCGGGTGCAGATGAGGGTTTAAAGTGAAGTGAAGAAGCATTGCAAACAGATTTGGCTATCAAGTTTTATAAATTTTAATAATTTTAATGTGCATATTTGGCTATTTGTGTAATAAGCTTGCCGACCACTGGCATAGTTCAATCATTCCTAATCTCTCATGCTACACCAACTCATACTGCATAGAGTTTGTATGTATATATATCCGGACGGCTACATTAGCGAGCGGCGAGCGATTCCGTGGCGATACCGAAAGTGATTCAAATTATGGTATTTTTTCTCTAACAAGCTGTAGGTGCCTTTGTAAGGTAACAATAAACTTCAGGGTTACCACAAAATTTTAATATATGTAATATTTTTTCTCAACATAGATGAAGAAGAATATGGAAGTCTGGGCCTTTAAAGGAGCTTACGACCGTCATGTGCTTGTTTAAGTGATCACTTTACACAGAGTAACATTTACCCATGATTGACAACCACACTACTCAATTCTATATATATATATATATATATATATATATATATATATATATATATATATATATATATATATATATATATATATATATATATATATATATATATATATATATATATATATATATATATATATATATATATATATATATATATATATATATATATATATATATATATATATATATATATATATATATATATATATATATATATATATATATATATATATATATATATATTTATATATATAAATCGATGTCGTACAGGAGAAAGTAACCAACTAACAAAACGTAAAATATTCAGGAGGGCCATTTAAGTCACTTTTACTTACCAAGAAAATAAATATCAATGCAGTTAGTCATTTTTAACAAGTCAATATAAGTATATTGACTTGGAAGTCCAAGTTTGAAATCCTCTGGGATTTTTTTCAGGGCAATATTAGTTCTAATTCGAAACATAGTGCTTGAATCAATAGAATTTCACTAGAGACGTCTGTGGAAAGAAGCCTTTTTTATGGAGCAGAAACTTATTTTTTATAAGGTCCAAATCCAGGATTATCACACAGAGGAGAAACGCCAGAAAATATCCTTTTCATTTTATTATTTTAGCTCATGATTGAAATAGTTCATTTACTTACAACATTTTGAGTGTGTCCAAATATTTGTGAAAAAGTATTTGGATACACTCAAAATGTAAGTATAAACTTGATCGTTAATTGCAAGGCAAGACAATTTAGTTCAAATAAAATATATTCAATCTGGGAAAGTTTATCATATGCACACTTTTTCACAACCAATTAGTAGTTTTGTTTACAACCCTGAATACCGAGAGTTCAACAACAAAGCGAGCAAAAACGTGTCTGTCATTCCTCTCGATAAAGTGTGTGGAAAAGTGTTTCAACTTTGAATTTAAATTTGTACATTATAATCTCCCAGCCCGGAGCCATGAGCTAAGTGGACAGTGCATGAGATCACGTCCATATGATCTCCAGCGCCCATTCACTGACCAACCTTATTGAAAACGCACATGTGTTCAACATAGAGATGTCCACAGTCCGGCGCGATATAGTATCATCAATAACTATTTATCATTTGTTGTTTCAGCATTTACTTTGTGGTAAGACATGTTAAAATGATTAAAGAAAAAACTTGTTTTTATACCACTTAAGTTTATTAATGACTGCTAGTTTCGGAAGCTAAACTTCCTATTTCAGTTAAAATTCAGACCTGAAGATGGAAGTTTAGCTTCCATGTTTCCTTAATCATTTTAACTATTTATCATATTATGATGAATAATTGTTGATGCTTAATAAAAAGCTTCTTTCATCTCACAATAGATGTCTCTAGTGAAGTTCTAGTGATTCAAGCACAATGTTTCGAAATTGGATATATATATATATATATATATATATATATATATATATATATATATATATATATATATATATATATATATATATATATATATATATATATATATATATATAAATATATATAAATATATATATATATATATATATATATATATATATATATATATATATATATATATATATATATATATATATATATATATATATATATATATATATATATATATATATATATATATATATATATATATATATATATATATATATATTATATATATATATATATATATATATATATATATATATATATATATATATATATATATATTTCCAAGGGGGGTAAAATAAAGCGATTTTTTCACTGTAATATTTATTCAATATTACCATGGACTGGTACCTGAAGCGGAGGGCTGATTACCTTTCCTTCATGTGTAAACGATCAAGATAACACTGCGTTAATATGACACAGTGCCTTATACACCATTGGGGTGCGGATAAGGGTTTTATTATTATTATTATTATATATATATATATATATATATATATATATATATATATATATATATATATATATATATATATATATATATATATATATATATAAATATATATATATATATATATAAAACTCCAAGATATGAGTTGTGTGGTTGTCAATCATGGGTAGAATTGGTGAATGTTACACGTGTGTAAAGTGATCACTTAACCAGCCTATGACGGTCGTAAACCCGTAAATGCCAAGACTTCCATATTCTTCTTCATCTTTGAGAGGATAACTTTTATAACTTTTGACAGTGAGAAAAATAACTTTTATAGACACTAAGTACAGGGTTATTTTTTTCTAAGATCTTTTCTATGATGGTTTATTTTAATTTGGTGAAAGCAGAAAAACAATGCAAAAAATAACAACAACGAAAAATGGCTACTTAAATTTGAAACTCGTCGAGCTTTGAGCATCAAACCAAAAAGCGAACAAAACCGTAATTACTGAGAAACAAACGCATCTTTACGACTAGATTAGTATTGTCCGTGGTATAAAAACCACGTCGTGGGAATCAGAGAACACAATGACAAATTAAAACACCTCCAATTCTGAGAATCGAAAGTAGCTGCGCGAACAATTTGTTTGGATTTCATGACCCAATAGTCCGTCTAGGCGTCAACATGACCCTCTCTGCAAATACGCAACAAGTTCACGAACACGACCCGCCCAGATGTAACTGACCAGCGGCTCTCAAAATGGGATACGCGTACCATGAGGGGTATTCAGAAAATTCTAGAAGATACGTCATATCTCTCTTCAAAATACTTTATACCTTCTTGCACACCCAAAATTACGAGTATAACATATTATTGTAAAATTACAAAGTTAATAAATAGATTTAGTATGCTCAATGTCGAATGCGGCGTTTTTCACAATGACAATAATTAAAACCAAAAACGAATACAAATATGAACTACAACTACATTTTCGAATTTCCATCAATAGAGGGAATCATTTTTCACATTGTTAATCCCATAGAATTGTTATTTTAAATTATCTTGTAATTTATTAATTGGATGTACATAAGTATGTAGTTTCATTTAATTATTTTAAAAACATTAATATAATTCATAAATCCGTCAATTTCTCAAATACATTTTTTTAAATACTCACTATACGTTATAAAATATAAATAATATATATGTATTTATATATATTTATATATATATATATATATATATATATATATATATATATATATATATATATATATATATATATATATTTATATATTTTTTTTTACAATTTTATTCTTATTTTGTCATAAGGGTACGCGGTGAAAAAAGTTTGGAGAGCACTGTAAAAGACACTCTTCCTTAGCCCATATCCTGGCAAATAATTTCCACAAACAGCTAAAATAACACGCTTTAAAATCTATCAAAATATTTGCGAATCAGAGAGAGCGCATAACTACAAAATTAAATCTAAAGAAAGCGTTTGAGGTGGTCAGCCGTAAAATATAAACAGCGAGCGATAATGTCAACTCATGATATACCTACGAATAATTTTTCGACCAAACATATTGACATTCCGTGACCTCTATCTCATATTCTTCTTCCTGGCTGCATTCTAACTTATCGTCTTTGTAGACTGTTGGGGTCAGCTCTCTTCATCCTTAGGTCATAGGTCCTTCTATCATGGACAACGTCACAAAGGTCATGTCTTCGAATCATGTTATCTTTCTGTGGCATCCACGAATTTTTTAGTCTAGTTGTCTTTCGAGGAAGATCCATGGCGATTGCCTGGTTTTCAAAATATGTTTAGTTTCTCTGCGTCCTATGTGCCTATACCATCTGCTTTTCCTCTACCTTACTTTTGATGTATGTCACACCCAGGCTTTCACGAATGCATGAACTCTTTATGCTGTCCCTAAAGGGCTCTCCAGCTGACCATCAAAGCATTCGCATTTCGCATATATTTATATATATATATATATATATATATATATATATATATATATATATATATATATATATATATATATATATATATATATATATATATATATATATATATATATATATATATATATATATATATATATATATATATATATATATATATATATATATATATATATATATATAAATATATGTTTATAAATATAAATGTATATATATGGTCAGGAGTCGGAATAATCGGCGGGTATGTATGAGGGGATGCATGAATGTGGAAGAAGCGAAGATTGCTTGCAAAAACAGATTGGTGTGACGTTCTATTATCTCAGCCTACCCCTGCGAGGAAACCGCCTGTTTATTAGTTAGTTTGATATAAAAATGAAAGCAAAAAAGTTGATAAATATAAGAGCAGTAATAAATTTCTACTTTAGAAATTCCACCATAGCCGGAGACTTCAAGTTACAAGCATTAGCATATCAAGCGACCCATTGTGCCTACAAGTACTTGTATACTGTATTGACCAAAGGCTATTAATAGTTTCACTCTCCAAATTCACCGAATGATCAATGATACGACCAGCGAATGAAAAAATATGTATTATCAAAAAGACAAACAAGACTGTTTAGCATACCGAGAAAGATTTACAGCGCACTCAATCAAATGCATCATCGATAACAATAGGTCGTTGGAATATATTACAGCAAAACGCAGGAGAAATGCGAACGGTGATTTGATCAACATCACTTCATTATCTATACGGAACCCAAACTTTGCCACGAAAGGCAAATATGACATCACCAATGGAAGACAATTTAATGTTATACCTCACAACTCTCACTTGTTTGATATATTAATAGGTAGCTCGATACATAAATTACAAGTATGGTATGTCAAATACTTGAGAGCGGTCAGGTGAGGAGTGGAAATAATCGGCGGGTATGTATGAGGAGATGCATGATTTTTTTTTTGAATTACCTAACGTCCAAGTGACTGAAATCTAGCTACGGCTTATGAAACACCGTTTATCATGTCCCTACTCAGGCTTCAACTTTATAAGTTTCATAGCCTATGCCTACTTGTGAGTGGATTTACTCTTTATGTTTAAAGTTACTATAATTTTATGTAATTCATGAGTGAAAATTCTAGGCAAAAACACTCGCAGGAGATGCATGAACGTGCAAGAGGCGAATAATATTTGCAAATACAGAGTGGTGTGGCATTCTATTCCCTCTTCCTACCCCTGCGGGAAGCGGCGTGGTGGTTAGTTAATTAGTTAGATTTAAAGCGTATTGACAATAGGTATTTTTATTAATACGAAAAGTCATAATATGCATAATATGCACATTTTGAAACAACAGAAAATCGTCAAATATAAATAGTAATGAACGCATATTTACCAAAGGCTAAATAAAACTCACCCCATATTTTTCATGTTTTCAGTGATAAAAAAATAATAATAATAAGAAACAGTTCCTCTCAATCTTTCAACGTTTTTAGTTTTAGTTCAAGTATGGTATGCTATGAAAAAACAGGGTAACTTGATTTTTTTTTGTAACAACAATCTTTATTCGCAATAACTTTCTACTTTTTATTGTATTAGGCTTTAATAATAAAAATGAAAATGGTATTTTCTGGCGTTTCTCATGTGTGTGAATATAATCCAGGATTCGGATCTTAGTAAAAGCTTCTTTACATCTCACCAATAGATGTCTCTAGTGAAGTTCTAGTGATTCAAGAACAAGGTTTCTAAATTGGTTCATATATATATATATATATATATATATATATATATATATATATATATATATATATATATATATATATATATATATATATATATATATATATATATATATATATATATATATATATATATATATATATATATATATATATATATATATATATATATATATATATATATATATATATATATATATATATATATATATATATATACATATATAGAACTTCCAAGAATTTGAGTAGTGTGGTTGTCAATAATGGGTAGAATTGGTGAATGTTACACGTGTGTAATCACTTAAACCACTTAAACCAGCCTATGACGGTCGTCAGCCCCGTAATGCCCAGACTTCCATATTCTTCTTCATCTTTGATGAGATGTCAAAAAAAATGTATTTATTTGAAAAACATCCTTGTTTACCCACTAAAATTAAACAAGTTTTCCACTCGCCGAATGTATTTTTTTTAAACAAATCTTCTTTTTCTTCTTGTTATAGATTCTCGGATCTGTCTGTCCCGTTATCCTTCTCTTGTGACGTGGACTGCTAGCTTTCACGCCATCGCTTTGGAGGTGTTCCAGGTGGTCTTCTTCCGTCTGGGTTCTCTTGAAGAGCAATTCGGACCAGTCTATTTCTTTGCATTCTATTGACATGGGAATTCCAGAGTCGTCTTCGATGTCTTCCCCATCTTACTATATCCTCCGTACTACACATTTTCCCAATTTTTGTGTTCCTCATTCGGTCTTTTAACGTGTTTCCAGTTATACACCAAAGTCCTTATTTCCATAGTTCTAAGAAGAGATTTGGTTCTCGCTGTGTCTGCTCTGGTCTCTATCCCATATGTGGCAATCGGTATTACACATGTCTTGTATATTTCTACTTTCAACTAATCAATCTTTTTAAATTTATCGTTATCTTCCCCCATTTTAATTTATTCTGGTAAGGAATTAAATTCCATATTTCTGACAAGCTTTTTTATCGCTGTTAATGTATTTCGCGTATGGCTATGTATGTTTTATTTTCGCAAATATTTTTGACAATTATAAGCTGCTTAAAATTTGAAAATCATGTTTTCGGGCTTCTCCCAGTATGTTAAATAATCTGGTTAGGATCTTGCATACATCTAAATAAGCGGGTGCTAAAAAAATGCTTTCTCAAACCAACCATAGATGGCTCCAGTAAACCACACATAAAGCGTCACGAGATTCAAGACATATGTAGGAGTTCCAAATAAAAAAGTACCTAGTGTGGATATCAATCATGGGTAGAATGATGAATAATTCACACGTGTATAAAGTGATCACTTAACCAGCCTATGGGAGGTCATAAACCCTGTAAATATCCAGACTTCAATATTCTTCTTAACCTATGTTGAGATGTCAAAATGTTGTATTTTTTAATTTATTTTATCCAGCTTAAAAATGCCGTTTGTTTGCAAAAAAATCGATAAACATTATCGTTTAGTACGTAAGCAAAAAATTCGGATTATTACGAGAAACTTTCCCTCTCGAAAAACGACTGTTATCGAAAATATAGTTATTAAAATGCATGACTCAATAAACGCCTCCCATTACATTGGACATTGAACACTATATTATCATGCCAAAAAGCAATAGAAAAGAAAATCACATGTCATACAATATAGTAATAACAGTCATTTTGAATCCGACGCGTATGATAATGCTTGCAAATTGATAAACGCGTATTAAAAATATTAATTTTGTTATTGGGTATCATTGATTTCCTAACAATACTGATCGACAATTCGTTTAAAGACGCATGAGTTAGAAAAAGTGTCTAGAAGTAAAGTTAAAGTTTTCTACAATACGTAGTTCACTAGTAAAGTTTAAGGTATCTACAATGCGTAGTTCTCTGATAAAGCCGAAGTTATCCATTGTATAATACCAAGGAATGAGTAGTTCACAAGTATAGTTGAAGATATCTAAAATGAGTAGTTCGCTAGTAAAGTTGAAGGTATCTAAAATGAGTAGTTCGCTGGTAAAGTGGAACTTATCTAGAATGCGTAATTCACTAGTAAAGTTGAAGGTATATATATATAGTTAAAGATATCTAGAATGAGTAGGTACTGACTCACCCAGGCGCCTGCAACGCGCTTCCATCTGTGGAGGTCCTCACCAAAACGTTACATTTCCATTATATGGTACATGATTCAAAGTAATCAGGTATTCTACCTTGTAGAATTGTTACGTTTTAATTCGATTTAATGATTTCATATTGTTTTAACACAGGATTGGTCACATGTTGTCGCAACTTTAATTAAGATTGATAGAATACAGTATACAGAACGATTTTTTGTGCAATATTTCAAATGTAACTTTTTGGTGAAGACCTCTATATCTGTTGACTTCGAAAGCTGAAAGGGGGCAAAGCATCAACAGGTGAGGGACATCCCGAGGTGTGTCATCATCACACGTACAGCTATCGATCTCGGAAGCTGATGTATAAACCTTGTAGATAGATAGTATTGGTATTGGAGATGTGAGGAGAGGTACCTGCAGGCAGCCGCAAAGGCCGCGCCCCCTCGGCCGCAGCGGGGGCTGCTTGGGGCGCGGCAGGCACGGGAGCCCCGGGCACGGCAGCGCGGGGCAGCGCAGGCGCGCCACGCGCGCGCGGGCCGCCTCCACTCCTGACGACCACGAGGGGACGCCCTGCAACAAGACGAGACAACACCCATCAAAACACTGCACATAGGCCATAAAAATATCCACTGGGCATAGGCGATAAAATATCCATGTAGTTTCACGACGCAGCTGTCAAGAAGAACGCCGTCCGGCATGAGCGATGATAAGTATTTCTGTTATGTTCAACAGATGGCGCTGCCATAACGGTAAAAATATGTTTTAAATATATAAACATGTTTTTACCTGTACAGCAACCGCGCGTGTTCGAATGCAGTATTTAATGAAATTTCAAAGCTATCAAGGAATAATTTTAGGATATTGAAGATTTTGAAAAAAATTAACATTTGCATTTTTATTTGTTTGGATTATATCATCATATCATATGGGAGCGAATGCAGAGCGGACACCGCAACAACAAACGCGCTAAGAGTGTCAGAAATAAAGTATATATTTTTTCTAAATCCGGGTAAAATTTTACGTTATTGATTTTTTACTTAAAGCAAAATTTTTGCATTGCAAAGATAAGTTTTTCTTCGTAATAATTATATGGTTTTGAAAAAAGAGTCGAAAAGTAAGGAGTTAAAAAATATTTAAACATATTTAATAAAAAAAAAAACAAATTTTTATTTATTAAAAAAAATCGTGCGTGAACAGACATGTGACCTCTCCGAAGGTCTCCAGTGGAATGAATTCTGTGTAAGAAGTATTCCAGCGAATATCTCCTTAAATCATTATATTATTCCACAAAGTTGATGCCAATTTCACAAATCATATTGCTCACATTAATTTCATTTAAGGCGAAAATTGATAGATATAAAATTGATTTAAACTAATCGGTGATCTTCCTTTCTCCTTTCTATTAGATTTTACCCAATCACGTTGTATAACATTAATATATCAATTTCTCGAATACCATTTCGATGATCTCATCTTTGTTGACTGCATTGTCGAGTTGATTGAAAAGCATGCATTAATAATCGCAAATCAAAAATCAGTGCCAATTGGTTAGGGTCTTGAAGAGTATTCTCGTTTTCAGATCAATTACTTAAGTCCCTGATAAGTACTTAAATGCTTTCATTAATTGTCTTTCCATTTTTAATTAATGTTTTACTTAGTAAATACCATTATTTCTTAAAATCTACTGTGACACGTGTTTCTGTTTGAAAATGATGCGGAATGCATCGAAACACGTGTCACAGTAGATTTTAAGAAATAGTGGTATTTACTAAGTAAAACATTAATTAAAAATACTTAAGCGCTGTTGACTTGTCGCCTTGGCGTCAGCTGAGAGTTCTCACGTTCGTCAATGAAGCGTATGACAAGTTGATAAGTTAATTGTTTCTGGTGAAAGCGCTCATCAGTTCTGTCCTTTCATCACTAACAAAGTAAATATTTTTTTAATAGGAGCCATTTAAGATGATCTGCTTCGATTGCGTGAGTAATGCCTACCATATCTAATATTTAGTTTCATCGAAGCGTAGGTAATCTAATACTTCACGACCTAATGTTGCAAATCTAAGCTTAATCAAGGAGCATATGTGACAAGAATCTACGAGTTACACCAGAATAGGGGAACGAGATAGAATAAGGAACATCAGGATAAGAGAAATATGCGAGATCGAAGATGTCGTCAGGTGGGGAAGGCAACGAAGAAGACAGGAGAATGGAACCATCCAGACTCCCCCACATTGCACTGCACGGCAAACTCCAAGGTAGACCATAAAAGAGTTGGATTGACAACTAGGAATCGACATCGCAGGAGACTAATTACTCTTAAAAACAGGCCAAAAGGTCTGCATTAAAAAGAAGAACAAAAAGGAGAATAATATGTTTCTTAGATTCTGTCAGATCAGAACGGGTCTTCATTGCAAATCCAAGGCATAAAGTTCAGAAATTATCGGTATTTCTCGATAGCGTGCAGCATAAGAGGAAAGTAAACAAGTTTCTCCATTATTGAATTAGTATTCCAACAGCAGCGAATAATATATCATTTCGTAACTGATCATGTATCGGATTAAAATGGCGAATAAAATCTAAAAAACACGTTAAGCATTATTATTGTTGCAATAAACATTATGAAACATATACATAAGAACTATTAAGAACTAGTATGGTAAAAACCACAAAGTCAAGAAGATGAAGAGGACTAATGTTATCTTATAAAATTTTGAGTGTGTCCAAATACTTATTCGCAAATCTGGATTTTCTCTAATTTTAGGAGTTTTTTTTTAAAGCTTCTTTTCATCTCACCAATAGAAGTCTCTAGTGAATTTCTAGTGATTCAAGAACAATGTTTCAAAATTGGTTCACATATACAGAACTTCCTAGAATGTGAGAAGTGTGGTTGTCAATAATGGGTAGAATTGGTGGATGTGTGTAAAGTGATAACTTAAACCAGCCTATGTCGGTCGTCAGCCCCGCAAATGCCCAGACTTCTATATTATTCTTCATCTTTGATGAGATGTCAAAAAATAATATTGCCTTATAAAATAAAGACTGTTATTTTTTTTCATTGTCTCATTTGCCACGAATCAGACGTGTAAGTCTACACATACCATAGGTAAACCAAACCACAGTTTTCTCTTGATAAATCTAACTTCGGGCAGAACTATACCGAAGAAAGCGAATTGGCATTATACTACCTATTTGCTATCCACCAAGGTACGAGGTCACTTTTAGCATCACGAACCAGTTCAGAGACGCACAAACAAGAAAACATGGCTGGTTTTCATTTCATTTAATGTACTGATGTAAAACACAACAGATATGCAGAAAATGGCAATCTAGGAAAGTACTGCAGGCCACTTGTTACTTTCAACTGCTCTGACAAGAGTATTAGGTATCCATCGTTAGCATTGTTTATGGCAAAGGCGGGTAAACAGTCGACAGCCAATTGCGATCGACCAGTCAATCACAGCTGCTGAAAGCCTTCAGGGATACGATTTCGAATCTACATAAATCTGTAAGATAATTTCAATACCAAGCACTCATTCATTCGAATAAGTGATCGATCATTCCGGTTAATCGATTAATTCTTAGTTATTTTGTTTTCTATATTTGTTTCACTGTCAAAATGATCAATTTAAGACTCCAGAAAAAAGTGTGATTCTTAAAAGCGTTCAGCTAATATTGCTTTGCAAAAAATCCAATTTTCTTTTCAGTAGTCACTTTGTGATAATATCTACCCATTTTTTATTTAAATTTTACTTAGTTAATAGCAGAATTTGTGAAATTATATTATTTATTTTTTTACGTCGTAAATTGTACAATATTTCCTAAATCCATTGTAAAACGTTTAACGGTATTTGACGATTAAGTTAAATACATCGAAACACGTTGTCACAATAGATTTGAAGAAATATTGGTATTTACCAAATAAAGTTTACTTAATAAAAAAAATCAATTACTTATATTTTTCGTATACTTTTAAACTGTTAAACATTTTTTTTATGTTTCGTTGGCGTGCAATAAGGGGTGGAATTTGACACCACTTTACACAAAAGATCATATATGAATATTAAAAAAATAAAAATAAAAATAATAAACTGATGAAAACATTATAAAATAATGCACCCGGAATTAGAAAAAAATACTTTTGGATATGATTTTGTACTGTTTGAGTTTTTTTTTTATTTTTGTATGTACGGTTTATTTTTTATGTACATAATAATAAAATTACTAGTACAAATAAAAAATAATATGATTGACAACCACACAGTAGTGTGGTTGTTAATCAAATTATTTTCAATATAATTTTTTGGAACTCCTAGATATATAGCAAATACTCATATGTAGGCACGACAGTACCTACATATGAGTTCACAACAGCCATATATCCTGGATTGAGAACCTTTACATTTGGATCTGTGTAAAATCCGAACTCCGGATTAATTTTACATACTGGGAAACGCTTGAAAACACAATTTAATTTTTTATGCAGATTTTAATTTGAACAGTAATTATTATTCACAACATTTTATAATATTGTGAATTATACATGTATAAGATGATTTTTATATTTTTTTGAGAGTTTATTGATAAAAATAAATCAATTAGAATTTATTTCACATATTGGGCACATTCTCGTCCGCGCAACAAAGATTTCAGGAAGAGAAATATTTTGTCGTTTGTGACAGCTCCAATGTGCGTCTAATAATTAACGGCCAGATGAGGCGAAAACCGGAATATTACGGTGTCAAAAACTCGGACGAGGAATTTTAATAGCTTCGCTCACAAACCAGTGTTTGTATTTTTGTATTTTCATCGGAGAAAGTGTTCCGCAACGCGAATATGTGTGGTATAATACATATATTATTATATAAATAATAATAATTCCTAACGTGGGTGTTTGGAAATGTTCAGCGATATTTATACCTAGTATAACCTTTCGCGTCTTGAAATTCAAAAACGATATAAGAACGTAAAAACTCGAACTTAAGGCCCAGTATTCGCAACTTAATTATAATTCTCTAAATTCAGGTAACATTTTACGCACCCTAGAATAAGGCTACTTGAACTTTGCCCAGTGTGTTACTTGAGCCCAGTATGCAAGCAGCCTACTTGAGCCCAGTATGCAGTAGCAATGTGTTACTTGAGCCCAGTACAAAAAAAAAAAAATCTGTATTTGGTCTACAATAATGAACGTATCGACATGATTCATTGATTCCCTGACGTTCATTATTGTAGACCAAGTGGATTTCTTTTTTGTACTGGGCTCAAGTAACACATTAAAGTTCAAGTAGCTCCGGTAAAGTTCTACGGTAATTCATTTTTTTTTTCTTGAAGTTATACTTGTAGTTATTGAATGGTAATAAATAAATAATAATAAAACCCTTATCCGCACCCCAATCGTGCATAGGGCACGGTGTCATATTAACACAGTGTTATCTTGATCGTTTACACATGAAGGAAGGGTGATCAGCCCTCCGCTTCAGGTAACAGTCCATGGTAATATTGAATAAATATTACAGTGAAAAAATCACTTATATTTATTTTACCCCCCTTGGGAATCGAACCCGGGACCTCCAGAACGGTAGCCGAGTGTGCTGACCATTACACTAAGGAGGCGGAAAAATTGAATGGTAAAGAGTTTTAAAAAAAACTCTATTTGTATTCTTGAAAAAAAATCCAATAAACATCCTTAAAAAAATCGGGCGTAAAGAGACGTTTGACCTCTCCGGTGGTCGGCCATTGATTCAATTATATAAAGCAAATGATAAAACAGTGAGGGTATTTAAACTAAATAAAAACAACATTTTGAGTGTGTCCATATAACTTGTTCACAAATCTGGATTATCTCCATTTAGGAGTTTTTTTTAAATTATTTCGTATTAATGAGTATGTATTGAAAAAATATAACTGTAATTTTTTATCTCCTTATATTTCAATAACTCTTTTCTTTTCAAAACTATATATTTATTTCAAAGATTTTTTTTCAATACAAAAACGGTGTTTTAAAAAAGAAATAAAATTTTAATGTTACCTATTCATGAAAATTAGTTATCGGGCTATCGAAAATCCGGATTATACATATATAATCGATTAAGGATATCTATAAAATAAGCTGTTAAAAAAACTAATTTTGAACATATTTTCATTTAAAAAATTATTGAGAATAAATACTTGAGTTTCTCTGTTTCAATTTAATTTAAGACTCTTTCAAGCCAATAAATTGTCAATAATACTTCTTTTTATTTACGACCAGAACTTTATCTCACAGACTATCGTATTGCTTTCAGATATATTCGCGAGAGTTGGACGAAGAAAATATTATAAAATGATGTCGCAATGCGTTGCGTTATCTCCCGTAATCTTTATGAAGATCGGCTGTTTACTTCATGTTTGTTTACATAATTTAACGTAAATATATATGGATATAATTATACGTTGCACATAAACGTATGTATGCAAATATCAGTGCGACGTTGCACATATAATAAAGTCTTTTCATAAGTCATAATCAGTAAAACCGTTTTTTTTTAACCCTTCTCCGCACCCCAATGGTGCATAGGGCACTGTGTCATATAAACGCAGTGTTATCTTGATCGTTTACACATGAAGGAAAGGTGATCAGCCCTCCGCTTCAGGTCCAGTCCATGGTAATATTGAATAAATATTACAGTGAAAAAATCACATATATTTATTTTACCCCCCTTGGGAATCGAACCCGGAACCTCCAGAACGGGAGCCGAGCGTGCTGACCATTACACTACGGAGGCGGACAAAACCGTTTTTAATATAAGCTATTTTTTAGGACCTTAATGCGGGATAGTCACTAAACTGCAACTTAATTTTCATTGAACCCAATTCTTTAACGTACTTAATTTAATTTTTTGTATTAAAAAAAATATATTTTCTTTAAAATAGTTATAATGTTTTGAAAAGAAAACAGTTATTGAAAAGTAAGTTTAAAAAACATTTAAAAAAATATACATTCATGAAATGGTGTAAAAAAGATGCGGAATGCATCAAAATACGTGTCACGATAGATTTCAAGAAATAAAGGTATTTACCAAGTAAAATATATTTTATAAATTTTTCACTACAATATGTATCTAATATCACTTCGGTCTATGTCACTGTGTCTTCGTGTAATTTGTGATTAAAACAACACTGCTTCGATACGTCGCAGTGCCCCATGCACCACTGTCTGGCATTGGGGTTAGAAAATATATGATATAAAGAAAAAAATACTATAAGTACTTAAGCGATTTTAGGTATTATTAATTTAATTCAAGAATGTCAACGACTTTCTTTAAATATCATTTAAAAAAAAAAAAACAAAAGAGATATTATAGAAGGTTCGCTGAAGGTTAAACTAAGCGATTTGCTATTCAGATATTTACTAGTTTTTATTTTTTATTTTTTAATCAGGTCCATTGAAATATGGTGTTATTGGATTACCAACCTCAGGCGGAAATTGTCCTTACAAATAAAGAGAAGAGCAATGATCTAATTTTAATTCGGCCTCGATTCGAAAACAATAGCCGAGATAAATTGGGATAATTATTATTTTCACCGATTGATCAAACTCCGAGTAAAATATACGGAATGAATCTATGAAACTAAGCGCACACAGTTGAGGCCTAGTAATAGTAACCCGCAACTTAATTTCATTTAAACCCGGGTGACATTTAACGTAAATAATTTATTTGGTAATTAACAAACAAAACTTAAGGCCTTACTCGCAAACACAGAATACAGTAAGGTACCAGCTGCGCGAGGAGCCATACGTCTCTTCGTGACCGAATAATTTACGTCATTTGATTACCTACCTGAAATACGACACTTTTATACTATTGTCACTTGACACCGTAAACTGAAAACAATGCAAGCAAATAAATGTTCACAACAAACGATTAAATTTCGACATTATCTCCATATTACGCAACAAGTGACGAGTCCCGACGCGGTCTGAAATTGACTGAGTCCTTGTCGTAAACATCCTTCAATCAGTGCGTTCAATTCTATGTACATCTCGTGTCCCCATTGTCGGGTCCAGCGTGACTCTACCGAGCCGAGGATTATATAGATCATGATCCTTGCATCCTGCATCCAAACAGATCGGTGACCAAACAGATTCAATTAGACGATGTTTGGGTGGGACAAATAATAATTACCCATATTATTTTTTGACATCTCAAAGATGAAGAAGAACATGGTAGTCTGGGTATTTAAGAGGCTGACGACCGTCATAGGCTGGTTTAAGTGATCAATTTACATATGTGTATCTTTGATAAGATGTCAAAAAATAATATGAAAATAACTCCTGTAATTGGAGATAATCATTTTGTGAACAAGTATTTGGACACACTCAAAATGTTGTATATAATTGTCCAAGCAGGATTCTTACATATGACTTGTGACTTATGATTTGTGCAGGGTAGGGTGTATTCTCAAATATACAATTTAGTACGCGACATACAGACGTACATATACACGCGCACAAGTTTAAAAAAAATATATTTGGAACTAGATTTTTTTGGAATTGACATGAAAAAATATTTTTATATTTTTTTAACTCCTAACCTTTAAGTAACTCTTATCTTTTCAAAACCATCTATTTATATCGATGAAAAAGTTGTTTTAAGGCCCAATATACGATAAATTGCAATTTGATTTTCTTTAAATCCAGGTAACATCAAACGTAATTGAATTTTTGCTTACAACACCGATTGTTATTGAAAAATAAGTTGCGATTATTATTGTTTTATATAATATATATATATATATATATATATATATATATATATATATATATATATATATATATATATATATATATATATATATATATATATATATATATATATATATATATATATATATATATATATATATATATATATATATATATATATATATATATATATATATATATATATATATATATATATATATATATATATATAAAAATGCACATATGTTAAAAAAGAACTCCACCGACAAGACACAAAAGGTGGCTTGGTGGGTCTCTGCAAAAAAAAAGTTAAAATATGTATAAATTGTGATTTAAATAAATGTATACAAATAAAAAAAATATATATATTTTTTTAATTATCTGGTAAATTACCGTCGCTCTGTGTACCATGTGCTAAAATCAATGTGAACGCGGCCCAAAATCAAAACGAATCACAAATGTAATTGGTTCACTTTCCAAATAAATGCTTGACTACTGACCCCACGTATACGTAAGGAATTACAATTATACTTTTGATGTAATTATTTGATGCGATTAAGACGATTACCGGAGAAGATGCAGAGTGCGCATGTCACAATTCAATTAAACTACGCGGAGAAAACGTTGTCATGGGAAAGTTTACGTAAATTATTTTAAATCTGAAATGACTATCAAATACACGCAATCATCACATTTGATTACACTTATCTTGATGTAAAAATTCAATTTTTTTGGGCAGCCATTATTCTGCTGAATTTTTACGATTTATATAATTTTTATTACATTCACAATATCCCTGTTTTCAATTTATATATATATATATATATATATATATATATATATATATATATATATATATATATATATATATATACATATATACATATATATATATATATATATATATATATATATATATATATATATATATATATATATATATATATATATATATATATATATATATATTTGATATTAAAAAATTTAATTGTAGGCACATCTTATTATCAATATAAGTGATTTTTCAGTCTAATATTTATTTAATAAATTCCTGGTCTGGTATAACTTAAAGCGGAAGGCTTATCACCTTACCTTCGTGTATTTAACAATCAAGATAACACTGCTTCTATGCAGTGCCTTATGCACCATAGGGTGCGGATAAGGGTTAAAGAATCGCTCATTACGATTTTTATGCAGTTATCATAATTAGATGAAAATAAAAGGATTTGAACATGTTATATAATGCCAAAATTCATTTTTAAATCGAGCCCGCGATATGTAGAATATAATGCTTAATGAAATATTGTAGATATCAATAATGTATAATAATATTTTAAAACGTTTAAGAGAAATATTTTTGATGTCTTTTTGACTATTTGATTATTTGATAAAGAAATATAAGTTACCATATTATTTAGTTATTAATTTTTTTTTTGGAATTTTGTTTTTTTTTTACAAAGTACATGTTTAAATAATACAAAATAGTTGGTAAATATACAAAACATTATAAATATAACGTTTCTACCTCTCTAATAAAGCAGATACTTGTGTTTAGAGAGGGAGTTCGTTTTACAATTATTATTTTTTAAACTAAGTAAATTAATTACTGTCCGCCTCCATAGTGTAATGGTCAGCACGCTCGGCTACCATTCTGGAGGTCCCGGGTTCGTTTCCCAAGTGGGGTAAAATAAATATAAGTGATTTTTTCACTGTAATATTTATTTAATATTACCCTGGACTGGTACCTGAAGCGGAGGGCTGATCACCTTTCCTTCATGTATAAACGATCAAGATAACACTGCGTTTAAATGACGCAGTGCCTTATGCACCATTGGGGTGCGGAAAAGGGTTTTTTAAAAAAAAAATACAATATTATTGTACATGATAGTTTTTTTAGATAACTTTTAAGTGAAAACCTGTAATTAGAATTAATTTTTTTTGTTGTTGTTATTTTTTTAAAAATATTCTGTTGGTTTTCCAATAAATAAATCAATTATAAATAGATACTCGTATGTACGTTTCTCCTCTTTTGAGAACCACATCCTCCGTCGGCCGTTTCTTCCTTCCGTCCTTAGGTACTGTAGTATATTTGTTCGATACTATTTCCACATGTCCAGTACAGAGGCGACTTCCTGCGTCCCACATTACACACCCATTATACTCTATCGTACAGTGCTCTCGTATTGATATAACGTACCTCGGTAGCCGCCAAACGGACGTGGATACGACACGTGTTAATACAGTCAACTCTCCCCTGCATCACACATGCATACTCTATCGCATCAATAGGTATACCATCTGGGTAGATACCTAGATAATATGCATATATTTTCTTCGTACAAGGACAATTACATAATCTTAATTGATAGTCTACGTCGGGGAGACTTGACATGACACGCACAGAAGAAGAAAATATTTATTTAATTAGATTAATGTTTTACAATGACATTTATCGATGAAACTGCATATTATATAATACACAATAAATAATAAAAATGAAAATGGTATTTTCTGGCGTTTCTTACGGCGCTCTCTCCTTTCAAGAACGTCTTAAATAAAAAATCGTCAATTTTCAGCTGTGCATGTTTTCGAAATGCCCAGAAAATGTACTATATCCCAGCAAAAGAAGCATATTTTTAACTTAATATTTACCCGCTACAGGGCAGAAAGTGTTGTTTTTGCATTTTGAAAAAAATGTATTGTTTAATTATTTTTTTCAATAAACTAAATATTTTTCAAATGGAGAAAAAACCTTCAGGTTTTACTTAAAAAGATCTGCTGCACAGTAAAAAGTTCAATAAGTGGCTTGATATGTATTTTTAATACATTGTATTATATTTTAAAACTTAAAAACGTTCTCCTGAAAAATCAAGTTTTTTGATTTATTACGTTCTTGAAAGGAGTGAGCGATGTGTGTGATTATAATCCAGGATTCGGACCTAACATACTAATATAAGAGTTTCTGCTTAGTAAAAAGCTTCTTTACATCTCACCAATAGATGTCTCTAGTGTAGTTCTAGTGATTCAAGAACAATGTTTAAAAATTTGTTCATACATATAGAACTTCCAAGAATTTGAGTAGTGTGGTTGTCAATAATGAGTAGAATTGGTGAATGTTACACGTGTGTAAAGTGATCACTTAAACCAGCCTATGACGGTCGTCAGCCCCGTAAATGCCCAGACTTCCATATTCTTCTTCATCTTTGATGAGACGTTAAAAAATAAAGCATAATATGCTTATTCATGGCAAAAGTAAACTTCATTCCTAAACGGGCAGATATTCTCGCTTGAGATGTGAACTTGTAACTGATTATGATAATGTACCACACTCGACCTCGCGGCTACTAAACAAGTTCAACTGTTTCCATTCGGAACGGAGGTTAAATCTCTGCTTAATCAATGGCCTGTCAGGAATGTATCACTTTCAGGTTCATAAATCTAATTCATTAACATAATCGATATAAAAACCGAACCACAAGTTATGGCGTTATAAATGGTCTTTCAGTGACAGCTATACCTGCCTGCCAATCAAACGCCATCTTATGCAGGGTCAAATAATATTCAAAATAGTAGTCATAATCAATGCAAAATACGAAAACAACAACAGCAATGCAATAATAATACATTTTGAATTTAAGTTTTACTTAAATTCAAAATATTATACCACTTTTTCTTAAAATCTACTGTGACACGTGTTTCGACGCATTCCGCATCATTTTTAATCACCGTAAACGGTGTTAAAAATTTATAGATTTTACCACAAAGTGACTGTCGAATTAATAAATCAATTATAATACGTTTAACAAATTCATACATCTATAATACATTGCTGTTTTATTTTTATTTATTTATTGAAAAACCAACAGAATATTTACAAAATATTTTTTTTTCAAAATTATTCCATTTCCAGGTTGTCACTTAAAAGTAATCTAAAAAAACTGTTATGTGCATAAGTATGACTATTTAAAATTATAACTTACATTTGTTAAACAAATAATCAAGTAGTCATATAGATCTAAACAATATTTCTCTTTGTAACGTTTTAAAAGATTTTTTTGCAGCACATTTGTCAGAGATTATATTTCGACTGCATACAGTCTAGTTTCATTCTTCTTTTACCAACTCTATGCTTCACTTCCCAACAATAGGGTTTCCCAACCAGGACCCCGAAACATTATTTGATTGATATTCTTTGTATTTTAGTAAGAAAATATATATGTATGGCCAATCTTACCTCCCACATGAGTCGATGTCCCCCAGTCATGTTTAAAACTGCGAATTTTTTCCCATGCACTTCTATCCACTTATTTTAAAACAGCTCACATTTTACTGTCGCGAACGCAGTTCTAAATATTTATTATAATAACAAACCTCTTGTCACTGAATAATGGTCGCTTATTAATGGCTGCCACTTAGATTAATTGAAGTAATTAGTTTGAAAATTTTTACGAGGTATTTAGCCAGGCAAATAGCTATTTAGGCAACTGTTGACATACTGACATTAAAAATATAACATACAGAATAGAGAATTCGATTTCAATACCGTGACAATACTAGACTAATTTAAAGTTATTATTCTTGCAAATTATATGTACTGGTCCTAAATAAATACTCAATAAATTAATTAAATTAAAAGTACTCAATAAATTAATAAGTAATTAAAATATAACTTCGCTTTGAAATCACTATATATATGTTATTATAACTTAATTATAACGTCTACCGGTTTCGGAGCTAACCGCTTCTATAGCAGTATTTTTCAGTTTTTTCCATTGTTCAGTATTAATTAGTCTTGAAAAAGAAGCTGTTGACTTCGAAATTTCAAGACTGATTAATACTGAAAAATGGAAAAAACTGAAAAATACTGAAAAAGAAGCGGTTAGCTTCGAAACCGGTAAACATTATAATTAAATTATAATAAAATATTTATAGTGATTTTAAAACAAAGTTATATTTTAATTATAAAATGGAAAATCACAAAGTTGTTGCTTCAAATATAAATTATATAAATTAATAAGTATTTTTGTAAAGTGAATGCTGGGAACATAGGTGGTGTAATGAAATCAGTTATAGCAAATAAAAACCTATCAGCAATGCTTCACTGGCAGTACACAACGGAGTCCTAGTTCCAGCCCTTATATATGGAAGCGAAGCATGGAGTTGGCAAAATAAGTATGAAAGTAGACTGAATACAGTAAAAATGACGCCCACCCTCAGACGAGGTGTGGGCAGAAGACAGATCTCCTGGCTCCGGAATATACGAGATTGAACGGGGATCAGGACCGTCAAGGCGCTGTT
Source organism: Brachycentrus maculatus (assembly GCF_059751285.1). Lineage (NCBI taxonomy): Eukaryota > Metazoa > Arthropoda > Insecta > Trichoptera > Brachycentridae > Brachycentrus > Brachycentrus maculatus. Next base: position 566,415 of record NW_028280993.1, on the reverse strand, counting down.
TAAAGCTGCTCAAGACAAGGACAATTACTCTCAAATGATAGTGACACGCACAGAAGAAGAAGAAGAATATTACTTAATCCCCCTTTTTTAAATTAAAACTAAACTTTTTTGCACTACCAACACAGTATTAATTTTTAATTGATTCGATGGCTATTATTTACAATTTCTTTTCGATTTTTAATGCATCGGCATTCTCGAACGCGGTCACGCGATGTCGTGGACGCGACTACAACTAAAAAATTACAATCCGTAGCTCTGTGGAAAATCCATTTTCTTTTAAACTTATCTTGCGCCTGCGCAGTAACGCCACCAAACAGAGGTCTTCTTGTATCAGTCGAAAAGATAATTGGCAAACAATGACGTCACATTTATAATAAATGTGACTTAGAGCACTATTATTACAGAGTAAATAATTACACAAGACGACGCACCGGGATACCGAGAGACATTTAATATGACACAAAAATAATTCAGGAACAACTCCATTGCACACTTTTGGAAGGTACCTCAACAATAATTTAGTTTTTTTTCCGTTTTACTAAATTAATAATCATTAGAGAGTGCCATGTCTAAGCTTGACAAAATCTTGAAAGACCGAGGTATGAGTAACAATACCAAGATAAACTAATCAGTGGTTTGGTCCACTCCATTTTTCTATATGCTGCTGAAACATGGACCATAAAAGCAGCAGAAAGGAGAAAAATAGACGCTTTCGAAATGTGGTGTTGGAGGCGCATGCTCCGAATCCCATGACAGATAGATGCACTAACGAGTCCATTCGTCAGGAATTAAACTTGGTTGGCTTGGCTCTGGCCAATGTCTATATACGACGGATTCTTCAGTTCTTTGGACACGTTGCGCGTGGCAATGAGTATAGCTTTGAAAGACTGGTTGTGACCGGTAGCTTGAAGGGGAAGAGTGGGAGAGGAAGATCCCCACACGATGGACCGATCAAGTTGAGGCAGCAGCAGGCACCTTGGTGATTGGAGTGAAAAGTCATTGCTTCTACAAGGGTACAACACAACCCTCAGTAATGAGGAATAAGATGAAATCAATAATATATTCTTTATTCATTTAATGCATGTCACTCTGAACAATTTCCAGGATCACGACCTGTGGAGTAAGACAGTTTGCGCTGCAAAAGTGAATCAGAAGACCTCGATGTAAAGCGATGAGCAGAACAACTGAGAAAAAAAAGAGATATTCTGTCATAGTCTTTAACTAGCATTGGAAATTGAAACAAACGAAAGATGTAATAATAGTAAATGTTGGATATGAAATGTACCTGTTAAGTGAAGGACTTGTTCGATAAGCAGGAGAAAGAGCAAACAAGATGGCAACTGCTAAGCAGAAGATACGATTGTAAAGGGTTACTTGAGCTGAAGGGAACCAATCATTGTTCGAGACGATTCGACCATGATACCGCACGGTAGTACGATGCATATTAAAGGGGTACTTACGGTGAGAAATACAAACAAAACACAGTTTTTTTCTCTAAAAAATAGAATAATGGATAAAGAACCTTTTCACGAGAAAAAGATTTAGTATCTCAACATAGACGAAGAAGTTAACTATAAGAAATAAAGAAAAAAGGGTATTAACAGGGCTTATGCACTGTTATTATTATATTTTTCACAATTTTTGAATACTATCCACAAATGCTGGAATACACTATTTATTTCAATTTCTGATTGGTATCTCAACGTAGATGAAGAAATTTATCGAATGTTTGTATATTTTTTATATTTTCATGCGTTTCCTCGCATGCGAAATAATTCAGAATCTCTCTCACGTTTAAATAAAAAAAGTTTTTTTAAGTGATGTGTGTTGAAACACTCAAAATATTGTTTCTACAGAGGATTCCTGAACAATACAGGAAACCTGAATTTAATATATTATTTTGGGTAGTTTTTTTTTCAGTGAGAATTAAAAATTAAAACTAAATTTGAATAATATTGACTACTAATACTCGTACATATGATACTTCCAACCACATTTTTTATCATTTAAGTATAGTTCATTGAAAAGTACTAACATATTATTGAAAGGTTTACTTAAATCAATTGAATGGTATTCTTTTGTTTTTCTGATCTAGGAGGCACTGAAAAGTATTATACGAATCTTTAGCTTGGAATATCAGCTCGCACGTATTGTAAAACCATTTCAAAATACTAATACCATCTCATCCACTCCCATCTTGGAGTGCGTGGATCCAAGCGAGACAGAGAGAACGTCGAATTTACTTGTTGAGTCGAAATCTCCTTCAATGCTGTGTCGAGTACGTGTCGGAACTCCACTTCCTCGGGCCATTCAATGGAATTAATTTCTTTCAAGGAATAATCCAAAGCACTCGACCGGTAATGGAAATGGAATTATAGGGTTCCTCAATGGCGTTCTATTACTCAACAGAAATAGTCCACAGCACAAATGACCATTTTATAATTCCGATCGGAAAGATCACAAGATGAAGAACGATGATCAAAACAAATTGTCCGAACGTAATCATTATCATCAAGTAGCTTTCAAAATACCTGAATTCGAAGAACAGTACTGAAATCAACATTCTGGTTTTCGGATCGATATCTGGTTTTCTTCTTCTTCTTCTTTATGAACCCTCTGTCCTCCACTGCTGGATATAGGCCTCTTCCCTTTCTTTCTATTTCCTCCGGTTGGTTGCTGCTTGCAGCCAGTTTTTACCTCCCACAGCGATAATATCGTCAGACCATATCTTTTGGGGTCTTCCGACACCTTTTTTGTTCTCCCAAGGTCTCCATCGTAGAATTCTTGGGGTCCATCTTGTGGGGTATCATGGGGTGCAAAATGCGGTCATAACAACTAGGCTTTACAATTTAAATTTCCTGGCATTAGCTGGCTTAAATTATCATTTGATCTATTAGCTGGAACTGACAGATGATGCTGCCATATGCTAAGAACATTGTGAGATAAATAAATACCTTTGAAAACATGATATTTATCTTGATAAAGATTTTGTCTTTAGGAGTAAAAATCCAATGCTTGAAAGCACGAATAAAACTAAACATCACCCTGCTTCACCGCAGGGGTAGTCTTTGCAAACAATCTTCGCCCATTCCACATTCATACATCTCCTCATACATTCCTGCCGATTGTTTAGACTCCTGACCTGACGACCACTTTCGAGTATTTGAAAAACTTGATCATGCTAAGATTTCCTCATCTTCATCTGCTTCTATTACCAACTACATTTGCCCCATATTTTTTTAAACTGTCTTTTCTTCACTCACTAGATTCACATGCCCAAACCCTATTTTTATCTTAATAAAACCTTTCTTAATTTTATCGATAATTCATATCTCAGTCTTGCATTATTTCCTTATATCATCATTCGAACATCAGCCATACAACGTTTTGCCATACATTTTTCTGAGAATGTTTTTGTTTTATGATACAAAATGCAGTTCCACCAAGAAATATCAGCGCAAAACTTTAATCTAATAAAAATATGATATTTTTTATATTAAAAGCATTACTAGCTCGTAATAAAACACTCTCATTACTATCCCTTGTGTACTTTGTGTAATAACACTTTTTTCTCCTTTTTTTAAAGTGGTATTACACAAAGTAAACAATGGATGGTAAAAAAAAAAATATTTATTTGAATTGTATATTTAAATACATTTAAAATTCTCCGTATCCGGATATGGGTTATAGCATACTCTAAAAAATAGAAAGTAAAACGATGAACCTTAGCAGGCATTATGTTCTATTGTTGAAGGCGCTGGCACTGCAGTGTGATGAATTACCTCTGGGGTCAATTGTTCCAAAGCCTCGTTAGAAGAAGCAGCTTGCAGCGGAAGGCAACACGGCTCATTGGGTTCACTCTTCATCGCCTATTCTCGGGGAAGTGTTTCCAGAAGTCCCTATTATTCCTGTTTCTACGGTCAGTTAGGTAACAATTTGCACCTCTAGTGCATTGTTTGCGTTACGGTCGTAATGGTAAGGAAACATTGACCTCGACATTCAAACCAATAATTTGCTTAACATTTCACAATAAGTGTTGCCTGCTAAACGATACTATTTCTTTGTCTTTGAAAATTACCGCAATTTTTATATTTCTTCGAGGGATGTGTGTGTGTGTGTGTGTGTGTGTGTGTGTGTGTGTTTGTTTATGCAATATTTCAAGAATTATGTATCTCTGATTATGACGACGTAACACAATGTTTCCATTTTTATTAGTAGTAAGAAATATGATTTTTATTAATTGTTTCGTCTGTATCGTAACAACTATTTAAATTTTTAACTACAATTTTATAAGATACTTTTCCCTCTTTCCACGAAACCATCCAATAAAAAATATTAATCATACCTTACAAAATACTAGTTTCTACATTTAAATTTAGTGTTTTTTTTTCATACCCATACAAAGTTAGAAAATCCGTACAAAAATTAAATCAGTAGTAAAATGTGAGTCAAATTTACAAGTTTACTAATATCAAATCAAAAAAATTGTGAGTAACACAACCTTACTTTTTGACACATTCACCGATATTAAAAATTAATGAATACACAATTTCCAGATTGATCATCTATTTTCCTATTTTAATAGTTTCGTCTTTAATATTTCAAAAGTTACATGATGTATTACTCGGGAATATGTCAAGTTCATTATTCAAGGTTCACAATATTTTGATATCGCTGTTTGCAAAAGCAACTAATTGACACGATAAATAAACAGCGCCAAAGATTTATACAAGAAATTCCGCTTCGTCGAGTGAATGCTCCAAATGCATTAATCTAGATGCATTATCCATTCCACACATCACGTCCAGCCTTCGAATGTGACTTTCGTTCGTTTTAATCACTTCATTGTTCTAAAAAAAACCTTGCCGAAACATGAAGTCAATTTCCGAAGCCAACATCCGTGAAAGTATAATAGATGCACCTATTTAAATCCTACACCGCAATAAAGTCTGCAGGCAACAGCATAGGTACTATTAATGACTTGCGGAACTAGCCAAATTAGCCAAACTAATGTACTACGAAGGGGTTTCTAAGAGTTCGCAGACGATGTGAAAATTCTTTTTTCTCATTTTACAACATTTTGAGTGTGTACAAATACCTATTCACAAATCTGGATTTTCTCCACTTTAATTATTTTTTTTTTACATTTGTTTGACATCTCAACATTGATGAAGAAGAATATAAAACAGAAGTCTGGGTATTTGCAGGTCTTATAACATATCAGGCTGATTAAGTGATCACTTTACGCACGTGCAACATTCACCATTCTACCCATGATTGACAACCACACTACTCAAATTTTTGTAACTCCTAGTGATTAATAAATTTATTTTGGAGAAATAAAATACTTTGTTTTTTGATCCACTCACATTATTATTAAAAACCAACTACAGTGAACAAATTGTTGCGTTTCGATAAGGATAGGGGTGGGGGTGATTGTATTTTAAAGTGGGGTAGGAGCAAGGAAGAGGATAACTGTGTTTAGATTGGGTGGGATTTTATAGGAAAAATATTAAAATGGGACTTTGCCTTAAGATTATTTGATTGTTGATTCTATTTAAGTTCTGTTGAACAGCTTTTTTTATTTCTAAAACTTCTAAATGATTAAGTTGACAAATTCTCTTATTAAAATGTAATATTACATTAAAAATATAATATTACAGAAAAAAAACACATCGAAAAATCTACGAAGTATGCTATATATGCCCCCTTTACGAACTATTTGAAAGCTCTATATTTTTTTATTGTGATGTATCCGATTTCCAATCGGCCGTGGCCATTAAATTCGATGGACAGAAGTGAGTCACAAGTGCCTACTGCCAGGGACGCTTCGCGAATACCAAATCAGACCAAGCGGTGTACCTCAGGGTACCTTTTAAGGTCACCGGGTCATGAATTAGTTTAATGGTTTAAATACATACACAAAACATGATTAGACGCACCTACTTTATGTGTTGTTATAATTTTCACTTGTTCATTATAACCTTGTCGACTAAATACATTTCAATTAAAATTTAACAAGATCTTTCGTGACCAGAAGTGATCTTTTTATATTGGTAATTTATTTTTCAATCGTAACTATGGTAGCAAAGTGACATCGCAGGGGGTAATTAAGACGTAAGATACTAGAGACATATTTTTTTATACACAACGAGCTCATTAATTTTACAATCAAATTTACTCTCGATGAAGCCTTCCGCTTTATGTATTATTAAACATTCTCTAATAAATTACCAACGACCAAAAAGTACTTGCCTGCAGCGACAGCAGGAAATATGTTTGAATTATTTAACAATTAAAATGAAACTCATCTAGCACTACAGACACTTTTTGGCAGCAAAAAAAACTAATTGGTTTTCTTGATTAAAACCCTGATTGAGTCAAAATTACTTATGTACAAGAAAGAATTTAGGCAAAGATAGACCATTCAGTGCAAGAATTTGTATTTCTAGGAAGCCTATTCTCAAGGGATGGAAAAGTGGATAAAGATATTGAGAGAAGATTGAATGCAGGATATAGAATAAATGACGCTCTGGTGAAAATATTTCCTTGGAAGCTTAACTGGTAATTCACGACGGAGCGCTAGTACTGGCACTGATGTATGGAAGCGAAACATGGAATTGGCAAAATGAGGATGAAAGCGGAGTGAACGCCTTTGATATACGTTCCCTCGGACGAATGTCTGGAAAATCATTGTATGCCATAACTTTAAATGATTATATTAGAAAAAAATGTATGACTGAACTAGAGAAAACTGAAAAGTTCTTTAAGGTGGAATGGACATGTGGAAGAAATAGATAGCGAGAGAATTACAAAGAAAGTTTATTTGGCAAATGCAAACGGGAGAACAGAACGAAGATGGCCAAAAAAGACTTGGCACGACCAAATCTATCAGAACCTCAAACTTAGTAGCGTCAAAAGTCTACGTAATCGGAGAGCGTGTAAGAATAGATGTATAGATGTGAAGAAAGCTAGGAGTTTATGTGAGGACAGACAAGTGTGGCGTTCCATCCTCTGATGGTAGTAGTTATATAAACCCTTGTTTTTCTGAGGTCACGATTAGATCACAGATGCTGCAACCTCTCAGCAACAAGGCACTTTAGCCACCCATTAGACGATGATGTCATCACCATGTATCAACACTTTCTAGTGTCGCGTATGATAGTAATATATTATAATGTAACCCAAACGACAATATAAGGAAATAAATTCGTGTATACCTAAATGCGGTGTGACACGCGCATGCGCCGCGAGACCCCTTTGTTCGGGTCGCCAGATTTATGACCGAGGTTTGTGCCAAAAATTACAATAAATATTCATTATTTAGAAAGAAAAGAAAGCAACGATGGTACAATGAGCCCGAACAGACTAAATAAGACGTAACCAAGACCCGACACGTCCACATAGGAAATAATTTTGACTTACTAACTTATAAACTTTGTACATCTACTAATCACTCCCTTGTGAACAAGTACTCTAAGTAAAGGCGTCAATATCCATTGTATAACAGGTAGGATACTTCATCTATGGTCTCAATCTTCGCTCACTCCTTTCAAGAACGTAATGTATCAAAAATCGAAAATTTTCAGTTGTGCATGTTTTCGGAATACCCTGAAAATGTTCTATATGCCAGCAAGAGGCATATTTTTAACTTAATATTTACCCGCTACAGGGCAGAAAGTGTTGTTTTTGCATTTTGAAAAAAAAAGGTATTGTTTAATTATTTTTTTAAATATACTAAATATTCTTTAAATGGAGAAAAAAATCAGAACATGGCCGCAGAAATATCCCTTAAAATGTAACCAAAGTGTTTGAATGGCGTAGAAGATCGTTCACAAAAGTAAAATCACAGCGCCTAGTAATATTATTTTTAAGCAATCGTTTTTAATGAAGGCTATACTAATGTAAAAACATAAACCTAATATCAAACTTGCCATTAGTTTATAGCAAAACTGAGCCAATAGAACAAGACCCGGAAAATTTGGTGTTGATTGAGACATTGCGCGTTTTAATTATCCCATATTTAATGCTGATCACACAATGGATATCACAACACACCGATGTAATAAGATAAGTTGAAAGTCACGTTGAACTATTATTTAATTAATCCAATATTATAATTATAGGTTGTGTGTCACGTATTCGGAATAACCTTCGGTTAGCCTCATAATTGTCCGTTGCAACTGGATAATTTGAACTTACTAACAAACTAACCATCACGCCGCTTTTGCAGAGGTAGGCAAAGAAAGGAAAACGCCCGTCAAACTGTCTTTGCAAACAACCTTCGCCTCTTTCACATTAATGCATCTGACCACTTTCAATAATTCATCATTTATCATTTCAAACCCTTATCCGCACCCCGATGGTGTATAAGGCACTGCATCATATAAACGCAGTGTTATCTTGATCGTTAACACATGAAGGAAAGGTGATCAGCCCTCCGCTTCAGGTACCAGTCCAATATTTATTCAATATTACCCTTTCAATAATTAGTAACTTTTAATAATTTAAAACATTGAAAATTTGGATAGATTTAGACACTGCCATCTTCAAGTGACCTTTGCACCCGTCTTCAACCTATAACTTGTATTTGTCATTTGTCGTTTGTTTAAAACCTACCCCTTTTATTTTTTCTTTCTACTCATATTTCATGAATTCATGAATTCCTTAGAGCATAGACCATTTTTACGAATTTAATCAGAAAAATATACATTGAACTCTGTACTACTCATATGAACATATTGTAAACCAGGCGATCACCATGGATCTTTCTCGTAAGACATCTAGAAGAGGACGAAAAAAATCATGGATGCTGCAGAAAGATAACATGATTCAAAGGCATGACCTAGGTGACGTTGTATACGATTGAAGAACCTACAACCCGAGGACGAGGAGAGCTGACTATAACAGTCTAGAGAGACAATAAGTTGAGATGGAAGAAAGAAGGACTTTGTAATCCTCTACAAATTTCAATACATACGTACAAGATAATAAATATTAAAACATATTCCATATTTATTTCCTCTAGTTACTTTTACTCTGCGTTTACTCTTCTTAACAACCTCATGTCGTCCGTGACCTCTCTAATCGTACATGTTCAACAAAGTTCGCGTCGTAAATCAACCAATCCGCTCTTTCATCATTCGCTCACTCTTCGTTTTCTGAGCCGATATTGCTCTTCCCAAATTCATCGATAGTGCTTCAGCCTTGCATTCTTTTTGTATTTGCTCATTTCGCTTCATAATTTTTTATTCAATTATCATAATCGTAAGAGCCGTAATCACATCATCACTTATAAACACGTTGCTATTTTCGTATACCAAGCATGTAACCAAAACATTATATCTATATGTAAATATGTGAATATGTGTGTGTGTGTGTGTGTGTGTGTGTATGTGTGTGTGTGTGTGTGTGTGTGTGTATGTGTGTGTGTGTGTGTGTGTGTGTGTGTGTGTGTGTGTGTGTGTATGTATATATATATATATATATATATATATATATATATATATTTATATGTCCGGCTCCACAGTGTAGTCGTTAGAGCGTCTCGCTGTCGTGCTGAAGGTTCCAGGATCGATTTTCAGGGTGGTCAAAATAAATATCAGTGATTCTCACCCTAAATTTTATCAAATATAACCCTGGACTGGTGAACGGCGGGACTGATCACCTTGCCGTCATTTGATTGATGATTAACAAAACGCTGCGTCGATATGATGCAGTGTACGAGTACTATGAGAACCTGACCACATTAAACCAGGCAATCGCCGTGGAATTTCTACGAATAACATGTAAAGAAAGACTAAAGAACTCTTGGATGCCGTAGAAAGAAAGCATGATTCGAAGGCATGGCCTAGGTGACATTACCCATGACAGAAGGACCTACAACCTGAGGAAGAGAAGAGCTGACCCAACAGTCTACCAAGACGATAAGTCGGGATGGAGCCAGGAAGAAGAAGATATATGTGTATATAAAATATCCCTGCATTATGTAAAGAGTGCATTACAAATAAACATCTAAATTACCTAAATTACCCACATTGCTTTCATCGACTCGTTCTCCACTTAAAAGTACATAACTCCAACACGTTCAGTACGTTCGTGAATAATCAATGCGAATGGTCACGAATCACGATCATAGCATATCATGTAGGCAGATTTATCATTGCAAGTGGACTCTACACAACATGGACCTATATTCTATGATTCCGAATTGGACTCTATTATTTATTGAGCTTCAAATAAAGTATACTATTCAACTAAATAAACTAACATAACTAACTCACTAACCATCACGCCGCTTCTCCGCAAGGTTAGGGTAGGGTTCTTCCTCCCCTTCTATAACCAACTATATTCGCCTCATAAATTTGTTTTACCATCAGCGGGCTTATTTACATAACAAATTTATAAGGCGAATGAAGTTGGAAATAGGAGCAGAAGAAAACTGAGGAAAGTTTGACATGATCACTTATGTCAAATACTTGAAAACGATCAGGTCGGGAATTGGAATATTCGGTTTTTTTTGCAAAGTCAGATTGGTGTTAATCTATTTTCTCTACCTATCCCTGCGGGGAAGCGGTGAGAAGGTTATTTAGTTAGTTGGTTATAATAAACTAGAGGCTATTCGACGTATGAGTGTAAAATTGGGAACATTATGAGAAATTTTAGTGCACCTACAATAATAATAATAAACTGGAATATAAACCGTGACCTATTATTACTTCAAAACCATGACCTATTTCTACCACGCTTGTTCCGGTAACATTTTACTCGCTCCAATAATTTGACGAGGAATTCCCAGGTGAGTTTCATAGTCCATTCACTTCCTGAATACATATATCGCTCACTCCTTTCAAGAACGTCATAAATCAAAATCGTCAATTTTCAGTTGTGTATGTTTTCGGAATGCCCAGAAAATGTAATATATCCCAGCAAAAGCGGCATATTTTTAACATAATATTAACCCGCTACAGGGCAGAAAGTGTTGTTTTTGCATTCAGAAAAAAAGGTATTTTTTAATTATTTTTTTAAATATACTAAATATAAAATTAAGAAAGGTGTGTTGAGATGGTTTGGACACGTAGAACGAATGAGTGAGGAAAGAACGGTAAAACAAATTTATGAGGCGAATGTTAGCGGGAAAAGAAGCAGACGAAGACCGAGAAAAACATGGCACGATCAGGTATGCCAAATACTTGAAAGTGGTCAGGTTAGGAGTCGTAACAATCGTCGGGTATGTATGAGGAGATGCATGAACGTGGAAGAGGCGAAGAATGTTTGCAAGGACAGAGTGGTGTGGCGCTCTATTCTCTCTGCCTACCCCTGCGGGGAAGCGGCGTGATGGTTAGTTAGTTTTTTTTTTTACTAAATATTTTTTAAATGGAGAAAAAACCTTCAGATTTTACCTAAAAAGATCTGTTGCACAGTAAAAAGCTCAATAAGTGTCTTGATATTTATTTTTAATACATTTCATTATATTTTTAAACTTAAAAAACGTTCTCCTGAAAAATCAAATTTTTGATTTATGACGTTCTTGAAAGGAGTCAGCGATATGTCCTCTTCATATTTTATTTTCATAATTGAAAAGGCAGTCACATTGTGGTAATGTCTATATATTTTTAATTTTTTTAAACTTGTACTTGGTAAATACCACTATATCTTAAAATCTATTGTGACACATCGCTCACTCCTTTCAAGAACGTCATAAATCAAAATACTTGATTTTTCAGGAGAACGTTTTTAAAGTTTAAGAATATAATACAATGTATTAAAAATAAATATCAAGCCACTTACTGAACTTTTTACTGTGCAACAGATCTTTTTAGGTAAAACCTGAAGGTTTTTTCTCCATTTGACAAATATTTAGGATATTTAAAAAAATAATTAAACAATACCTTTTCTTCAAAATGCAAAAACAACACTTTCTGCCCTGTAGCAGGTAAATATTAAGTTAAAAATATGCCGCTTTTGCTGGAATATAGTACATTTTCTGGGCATTTCGAAAACATGCAGAACTGAAAATTGTCAATTTTTTATTTATGACGTTCTTGAAAGGAGTGAGCGACATGTTTAGATCCATTCCGCATCATTATCAAAAATCAATGCACGAAAATGATGCGAAATGCATCGAAACACCTGTCTTATTTTTTAAACCGGCATTTGTGGAATGATATGTTGATTATTGAAAAAAAATATTGAGTTTTATTTCATTAGACACGGCTAGTTTCAAAAACTACAGTTGTTTTCAATAGCAGATAACTCAAACTGAATTTAGGTTTAGTAATCACCTGTCGATGAAAATAACTGCAGTTTTGGAAACTAGTCGTGTGTAATGAATTAAAACTGAATAAATGGTATTATATAAGTGTTTATTTTTAAATAAGAAACAAATTTCACAATAGATTTTAGGAAATAGTGGTATTTACGAAATAAAACTTAAATTTAAAAAAAAAAAATTGTTTGAACTCCGTGATATGTGGTACACCTTGTTCCAATTTTTTTAATTATTATTTTTTTTATCTTTACCATTGAAATTTTCTAATAATATGCCTAAAAACTTTGACCTTTGATAACCATCTAAAGTTATTAAATCGTAAATATTTAATATATATAAATACATATGTAAAAAATTAAGCTGTTAAATATTGGTTAGGAAACCCATCCTAATATCCGATAAATCGTGGTGTTGGCATTACAAAAGAGGGCGGTTCCGACAATGGGATTTTTTCGTCGCATTACTGTTGGCAACATTACGGCTGGTTGCAACACTTCACGTATAAATACGTGTACGTAACAGACGGATCTCGAGCGAACGGCCTTGCAGTGTTTTTTTCCTAACACCATTATTTTTGTAATCGGTAAAAGGAATTACACCGATTGTCATTGAAATCATCGATGCTGTCTGATTTAATGCATTCAATCGTGAAGAGGTATTTGCGTTTATTGAATTCAAAGAATGCGATATATATATATATATATATATATATATATATATATATATATATATATATATATATATATATATATATATATATATATATATATATATATATATATATATATATATATATATATATATATATATATATATATATATATATATATATATATATATATATATATATATATATATATATATATATATATATATATATATATGTGTGTATAAATAATCGCAACATGAAGATAAAGGGAAGTCTGGGTATCAACAGGGTTTATGACCTGTCATAGGCTGGTTAAGTGATTACACATGTGTAACATTCACCATTCTTAATATGATTGACAATTACAATATTAAAATTTTTGGAACTCATTATATGTGATCAATGATCATGGTACATATGAGTTCACAACAACCATCTTTGTTGGATTGAGAAAGCTTTTTATTTAGCAGAGAATATTTGCAAGATCCGAACCCTGGATTATTTTTACATACTGGGAAACGTCAGAAAACATGATTATTATTTTTTTATGTGGCTTTTTATTCACAACGTATTGAGTGTGTCTTCATCATTTTGAGATGTCAAAAAAAATGTAAAAGTTACTCCTTAGTAGAGAAAACACAGATTTGTTAGCAAGTATTTGGACACACTCAAATGTGTCTGTCTTGCGACTACCACGCATGATATTATACATAGTAATAGTAAGAAGAAACTCGCACTTAACACACTTCCTACATATGTATATGTAACTCACGCCTTGGAAATAACTGAGTAACAGCTGATCAGCTCATTGTATCTTAAAATCTGCATGAGAAAAAATAGACAATCGATGCAGTGGAATGCAAATCAGTTCGTATTTCGTAATCACTGCAAGTGGATTGACTTCTGAGTGATGTAATAATATATACAATGCAATTTTCAGCGCTAACTGCACGCAATCGATGTTGTCTTTTTTTATACAGACCAACAGTAGAGCATCTCATCTGAATATTACGTAAGAAAAATACTCATCATAAGAAAATAAGTGGTATTTATAATTTGGTTCACTTCATTTTGAGGGTGTTCAAATATTTTTTATTTCATTTAATATAGTTATATTTTTTAATACAATTCGACACAATTTCTATCCAAATCGCTTGAAAGGATTCAACAACCTAATATGTATATCAAAAATTGTAAATTTTCAGTTGTGAATGTTTTCGGAATGCCCAGAAAATGTACTGTATCCCAGCAAAAGCGGCATATTTTTAACTTAATATTTACCCGCTGCAGGGCAGAAAGTGTTGTATTTGCATTTTGAGTAAAAGGTATTGTTTAATTGTTTTTCTAAATATATTTTTCAAATGTAGAAAAACTCTTTTAGGTTTTACCTAAAAAGAACTGTTGCACAGTAAAAATAAGTTCAATAAGTGGCTTGATATTTATTTTTAATACATTTTATTATATTCTTAAACATTAAAAACGATCTCCTGAAAAATCAATTTTTTGATATTTGACGTTGTTGAAGAAGTGAGCGATATGGCAAACTTATAATTTTAGTTTTGCTGTGCCTCTGTATGTTCAAATACTTGTTCACAGATCTGGATTTTCTCCACTTACGGGTTATTTTAAAATTTCGAAATCTCGACAAATTTTGACTCTCATCTCTGACATAGACGAAGAAGAATGTAGCTGTCTGGGTATTTGCAGGGTTTTTGGCAATTTTGCATTTGAAAGCAATATTTACCATTCTACCTATGATTTACAACCACAAAATTTCGATCGTTGATATATTGATCAATCTCACGACACAGAATATATGACTTCGCAACAAGCATCCATGTAGGATTGAGAAAACTCTTATTTAGCAGGGACTCTTTTATTTGAATGCAAATGCATTATTTATGGGTCACAAGCCCTGTCAATACCCCAGACTTGCATATTCTTCCTCATCCTTGTTGAGATGTAAAAATGTAGTATTATTTGGTTCCGTACCTTCAGCATTCCTTCGTGTATTTTCACCTCGTGCATAATTTCAGTAATAATTATTCATAAAGTGTGCCGAAGATGATGCTTTTAGCGTTCCTATAACGACTATTAATGTGTGCTACAATTATCTGTAATGAGTAGGTTTTACGTCAGAACCGAGATACATAGTACGTAAGTACACTGTAGGACAAAACTTCTGACACAGTGAAAAAAAATATTTTTTTAATTTCTGTTAACATATTTATGATTTAATTTACTTATCTAAAAGTATTACAACAAGACTCCTTTTTTTCTAAAATAAATATTTACGTATATAACAAGATGAGTGATTTTAAAATATTTATAAATTTGGCGTTTATTTTGTAGAACTCCATTTTCATTTATACATTTATTGAATGTTAAAAACAAACACTATTTTTTGAGTCTACTAAACTATATTTTATTCTTAAAAACACATTAAAATTACATTTGTGGCAATTGTTTCGCCTTGTTATAGCATTTTCAAACTTATGCCCTTATGTAACTAAACAATTTTAGGTACTTATGTAATTGTAATAATAATAGTTTTAACATGTGCAGTTATGATTTAGATTTTACTATGCTGAAAATAAAATAAACACTTATATTATGAAATGGTTTTAAGTAGTAAAGAGGAAAAAACGTAATCAGTAGTAAAAAAAATAATAATCTTCTTCTTCTAACCCTTATCCGCACCCAATGGTGCATAGGGCACTGCATCGTAGCGACACAGTGTTATCTTGATCGTAAATTGCATGAAGGCAAGGTGATCAGCCCTACGCTTCTTGTACCAGTCCAGGGTGATATTAAATAAATATGAGAGTGAAAATCGGCCATATTTATTTTGACCCTCCTGGGTATCGAACCCGGGACCTCCAGCACGGTAGCCAAACGCGCTGACCACTGCGCTACGGAGGTGGACATAATAATAAATTTGGTGGGAATAATAATAAATTTTGAATATTTATGTAGCTCCCTTTTCGTGAAATACATACTACACCAAGGGCGCTTAGTAGTAAGTCACAGTATAAAAGTTTCGAATGTTTACTTTATGTTGTGGCATTCACGTTTTTCCAACATCCCTTCTTAAAACAGTCACCACCCCCTATACACTTGTACTACACATATAATGGTACTTCCCATTTTTCGTTTGCCAACAAAGATGCGCATCGACTAGTATTCCGATATAAACCCACCATTATTTTTAAAGTTTTTTTTCAAATGCAAAAAAAGAAACAAATATTTTTGCGCCCAACGTACACATTTGTGAACTACATAAATACACACTAGTTGCAAAAGTTGAGCTCACGCAGTAGATATATGTATGAAGCTGTTATAATTACCGTCTACTGTACGAGTATGTAGATTTGTGGGGGCGACAATACAAGCGATCGGTATTTTCAACCAATTATTGTAAACACAAGCGAATGAAATGTCAACTAATGTTTAATTTAATGAGCCGTAATGCAATATCAAAATTATACTGAATTTCCTGCGAACCAGACTTGTCTATTGAATGATCACTTTATTATGTATCATATACGTATATATATATATATATATATATATATATATATATATATATATATATATATATATATGTATATATATATTTATATATATATATATATATATATATATATATATAAATATATATATATATATATATATATATATATATATATATATAAATATATATAAATATATACATTTATATTTATATATTTATATATTTAAGGCATATATGTGTATGTCAAATAAAACCGCCAACGCTAAGAACATTGATGCTTCCTCTATGGTAATTTACCGAAAATTTCCTTCTTCTATTACAAACATCATCCGCACCCAATGATGCATAGGGCACTGTATCGTAGTAGTGTTATTTTGATCGTCAATCACATGAAGACAAAGTGAGAAGCCCTAATTTCAAATTGAGGCTATTTACACAAGAAATGCTTAGAATTGAGAATATTTTTACGACAGATTGAAGGCGATTGAATTCATTGATTTTTTGAACAGGGTGGCATTCATTGTTTTTTTTTTTGGACAATTTTTTTTTTAATATCCACATAACACATAATTGACCGATTGGGATGAGTAAAATGCTAGTAATAACATAATTGTGACCTAGTAACACACTGCCAAACCGCTCCCTTCGAGGATGCATCTTTCCGAGTCGAATTGTGACGTAACCACGCCACCCAGCCGTAACGGAGCGGTGGTACCTTCAAGGGGCCGGTGTAGGACCTGAACTTTAAAGCCTCGGCTATGCAATAGCTCTGCAACCAGGTGCGGTGTTCCACTTACCCGATGACATTAAACTATTTCATAGTCGGCTCCTCGCTAATGGCAGGTAGGCAACTCCACCACCTACCACAATATCGACTAACTTTACCCATTACCCACAACATTTTGAGTGTGTCCAAATACTTGATGTCCAAAATGCCACAAATCTGAGTTTCTCCACTAGGACACAGATAAATAAAAAAAGGTCTCTACTAAATAAAAGCTTTCTCAATCCAACCATGGTTGGCTGTTGTGAACTCAATGATTAAGCATCATAAGATTGATGGATGATTAAGGACGGGAATAGTATTTTTATATTTTATATTTTAAAAGCATTACATATTAAAGACAACTTTGTGGTATGGTATTAAAACACTCTGCTTATCGTCTATTGTTTATTTTGTGTAATACCACTTTTAAAAATACTTATTAATGACTACCGGTTTCGGAAAATCATTCCATAGTCAGGTCATTAAAATAAAATTGTCGAATCGTAATAATAATGGAGAGTGTTTAATACTATTTTAGCCGGCCTCATTTCAAAGTCAGAAAGGAAGAAATTACTTGATGCTTTTGTATAAATATTATATCCCAATCTTTTTGTTAAGGTCTAAACTATATGTACACAATTATCAAATCCCGTCTCCAGTGGTCCGCAGGCGTAAGAAAACACCCGTCCGTAATGTTTTAAAATTCGAAATTTTAATTTTGATTGGGGTGCCTCAAGGTTCGGGTCTAGGGACCAAGTGAATGAAACGAATATAAGGTGTCCACATAACATGATAATAATAATAATAATAATAATAAAATTGGATAACTTATATAGCGCCATTTTCGTAAAAAAAATACCTCAAGGGCGCTTCATGGTGAATTATAAATAATTAATACCTTATTTGCGTTCAAAAAGGAAAAGTCAAAGACATTATCATGACCATTATCATGCTTTCTGTAAGCAATGGTAGTACAAGTCTCAGGTCTTAATTGGGACAGCTAGAAGTCGATTTGTTGAAAGCTGTCACGGATTGACAGAGATTATGCATATCTCTCTTCTTGGCTGCATTAAATTCAGAAAAGCGAGATTTGAGAAATGCATTCATCTGATTTTGAAAGTATTCAAATTAAGTTCCCTTCGCGTAGCAGAAATCGCATCGTGACGACTCTATATGGATTTACCAGTAGCAGCACCACTTGTTAACAGAAAATGTCGACAGAAAATCGAATTGGAAACTGCATTTACCAATAGTGAGGTGACGGGTGCAATAATTCAAGCGAGATTTACTGCAGTGCGAAGGGGCACTAATGCGAAAATTACTTCACAAACATAATCATAATATAAAAATAAGAATTTACTCATAAAATATGTAAGCAAATTCCGGAAAATATTACTAATTAGTACCAAATACGGAAGGCAGATATTTTTAATGAAAGTATTATAAACCTATCATATTGATCAAATTGATAAATTAATATTTAACAAAAAGAACATTCTTTACCTTCTTCTAACCATTATTCACATCCAATGGTGCATAGGCCACTATATCATATATAAACAGTGTTATCTTGATCGTTGAACATATGAAGAAAAAGTGGTCACCCCTATGCTTCCGGTATCAGTCCAGTTTAATATTAAATAAATATTAGAGTGAAAAATCAACTGTATTTATTTTAGCCCTCCTCTACGAATCAAACCTGGGACCTCCAGCACTGTAGCCGAACCCATTAACCACCACACTATGGAGGTGGACAAGAATATTATGTGAATATAAAAATAGTCACAAAGATATGAGAAAAATAGAAAGTGTATTTGGCGAATGTGAACGGGAGAAAAGAACGATGACGGCAGAAAAAGACTTGGTAAGACCAGATCGATAAGAACCTAAAATCTGGTGGTGTACAAAAGATTTGTGGATGTGAAGGAAACTAGAAGTGTATTTTAGGGCAGAAGAATGTGGCGTTCCATCCTGCAGGGAAACGGCGTGATGATAGTAGTAAAAATAATCACGTAGAAATGATTTTGAATAAAAAAGATATCAGCCGCAAAATCGGCATTTTGTCTCCGAAATATCTTGAATATATCTTGAATTACCTATAAATACTCGTACGAGGAATTATTCAACACCCAGTGTTGTCGGGCGATAATGCTCGCATTCATAAGCAAATTCGTAAGGAAAAAAATGGTAACACAATCGATTGTTTGAATAACTCCATCGACTACCGCATTCCCACAGCACATGTGTTCAAACTATTACTGCCGCTAATTCAAGCCCATTTCGAGAGGTACAAGAGAACGGAGAACCGATGGAGAAAAAAAATATTACATACATATGTACCCACCTAAAATATGTATGCTTGTCAATATTCCTTATGACAAACTTTGTTACAATAATAATGACGGTGACAATATATATATATTTTTTTCATTTAGGCTGAGATCTCGAACGTCTACATTTAGAACGCGATCGGCCATGCTAGAGGTCGGACGTCTTTCGCACTCAATTGTTTTAAAATATATATTTATGAATTTGACTTTTTTAAGAATATATATTGAAAATAATATATAAATTTTTTAATTCCTTACCTCTCAAAATCTAAAAGATACTTATGTATATCACTGTTTACTTTTATTTTCCATCCGCCAGGAACTACGCTTGGAT
This sequence comes from Brachycentrus maculatus, assembly GCF_059751285.1. Lineage (NCBI taxonomy): Eukaryota > Metazoa > Arthropoda > Insecta > Trichoptera > Brachycentridae > Brachycentrus > Brachycentrus maculatus. The sequence goes on along the minus strand of NW_028280993.1, from coordinate 546,551 downwards.
GGCTTGACTCTGGCCAATATCTGTACCCGACGGATTCTCCAGTTCTTTGGACACGTTGCGCGTGGCAACGAGGATAGCCTGGAACGACTAGTTGTGATCGGTAGCCTGGAAGGAAAGTGAGGGAGAAGAAGATCCCCACACGATGGGCCGATCAAATTAAGGTAGCAGCAGGCACCTCAGTAGTTGGAGCGCTACGTGCAGCGCAGTCAAGGGATAACTGGAGAAGAGTCATTGCTTCTGCAAGGGTCACAGCCCTCAGCAATGAGGAATAAGAAGGAAAAGAAGTTTACTTTAAATGTAATAATAAATTATTTTATATATAAAAATTATTTATAATATGAATTTGATTTTGCAATCATTTGCGGGAACCGACATTTTTATACAGGCGTTTGGTAAAAGATAAATTTTAACAATGTTTTTTAATACGGGTAAACAATTGAAATAATTGAAAAAAAAGATAATTATACATCAATGAAATGCTCTAGAACAACAGGCAAATAATTATGATTTGAAATATCCGGATTTGAAAAACTTCAAATGCATACATGCAATGAAAATTACATTTTTAATAAAATGTAATCATTATTTTCGAGGAGAGAGACCTTCATTGCTGAAATTTCCGATAAATAATCTAATTTAAAAAATATATTTGTAACAATCATTATTAATTCGCTTTGCAACGGAGATGGATTGAACACATGCGGAAGCGAAATCACGAGGAGCGAGTGAGTCAGAAAAAACCACACCTTCAAAACATGACACGATTCCTTCAGTGAAAACAATAAAAGAAATATTTATATCAACATTGCAATTATATAAAACCGCAACATTTTGAGTGTGTCCAAATACTTGTTCACAAAATCTGGATTATCTCCAATTACAGGAGTTATTTTCATACTATTTTTTGACATCTCATCAAAGATGAAGAAGAATATGGAAGTCTGGGCATTTACGGGGCTGACGACCGTCATCGGCTGGTTTAAGTGATCACTTTACACACGTGTAACATTCACCAATTCTACCCATTATTGACAACCACACTAATCAAATTCTTGGAAGTTCTTTATATATGAACCAATTTAGAAACCTTGTTCTTGAATCACTAGAACTTCACTAGAGACATCTATTGGTGAGATGTAAATACAATACATCTACACAATACACGTCACAATGTGAATGCCGAGTCAATCAATAAAATTCCATATGTATAAGTACATTGTGCAAAAATATCAAATTAATATAAAACTAACTAACTAACCACCACGCCGCTTCACCGCAGGGGTAGGCAGAGAGAATAGAACGCCACACCACTCTGTCTTTGTAAACATTCTTCGCCTCTTCCACGTTCATGCATCTCCTCATACATACCCGCCGATTATTACGACTCCTATCCTGACCACTTTCAAGTATTTGGCCAATCAATATCATTTTTGAAATCATGATATAAGAGCGCATATTTTTTTGTAAGCCCGTATATATTTTCTTGATATCGACGTTTCACGATATTAAAATTGCTAGATGTAAAAAGCAAAGTATAACGTATGTATTATATTTTATTTATTGTTTCGGCATTAACTTTGTGGTAAGACATGTTACAATGATTAAAGAAAACACTTCGTTTTTTGCCACTTGAGTTTTATTATAGACTACATGTTTCAGAAGTTAAACTTCCATCATTCAAGTCTGTATAATAACTAAAAAAAAAAAAATATATTATATTTTAGTTATTATACAGACCTGAATGATGGAAGTTTAACTTCTGAAACATGTAGTCTATAATAAAACTCAAGTGGTAAAAAACGAAGTGTTTTCTTTAATCATTGTGTGTATTATAAATACTGGTATGTAAATAAGGTCGAACTTAATTTCCTTTATCGACGAAGTAGGTACTATTTCCCTTAATTTAGAATAAAACAGTATCGAAAGTGCATTTGAATGCAAATCAAGTGTAAATTAATTACTATCGCGCATTTCTTGATAAAGTGGGATTTCTCGATAAATTTAAGTGCTCAAGATTGTAAAGGACAAAGTTTCGAAACAATTAAGATATCCCACCTAGAGCGCAGAATGCAGTTTAAGTTGCGAAACTCGGATATTTTGAAGACAATATTACTATTAAAGCAAGTACCACACCATGTCGTATGGCCAAATGCACCCACATTTATTTATTTTTTAGCAACTTCAAAATGGCACTGTCCTTACGAAATATTGAGACGCCGGTGTTGAAATAGTACCCACCTATTAAAGGAACTTAATTTATGCAAAATTAAAAGTAATTCAACGAGCAATAATAATTGGGTAGGTACATGGAAAGGTATTTATACTTAATCCTGTCTTTGATAAATACATATATTTTTTAACATAGCCATTTAAATTGTTAAGCCTTGGCATGTTTAGAAAAATGTATACATTTTTTAGCAAAATCGCAACGTGATATTTATATTCATATTACTTTTATCAATTAATTTTTGCTTATGAATGACACTTAAAAAATAACAACTTAAAAATACTAGAATAAAATAATAACCATGTAATTTTTTCCACGTGAATTTTATTTGACCAGCAACCGGGTTTCATCAGTCTTATGATGTCGGTTACGACGAAACCCGTTTGCTGGTCAAATAAAATTCATGTGGAAAAAACTACATAAGTACTTGTATTTTATTCTATAAAATGTAGTCTCACCGAAAAATTTCAGTACAAAACTTAAATCATATAAAACAAATAAGTACTGCTAATCATTCGTCAGTTCATCATTTTTAGTTTCAAAGCTATTCTTTTCGACGATATCCATGTGCAAATCGATATCAATGCCACCCGTTTCAATAAAATTTCCAACGATAATACGTACAAATTTGGGGAAAAAAGAACAATTTTGCCGTTTTTATGCTTTTGTTCGATCAATTTGTGCAAATAATCGGTTTTATTTCGATTCTTGACTGAAAAAATATCGTTTTACACTGGAAAATATGATTAAACACACAATGCCTGTAGTAATTACGAAAATTAACAGCACAATAACATATTGAAGACGCGTTATATATGAGAAATACGTTTTTGAACGAAGTGAGTGATTTTCCATAGAATTTTCACTCATGAATAATTACATGAACTTATAATAACTTTAAACATAAAGATAAAACCAACTCACAAGTAGGAATAGGGTTAAAACATATAAAGTTGGAGCCTAAGTAGATACATGATAAGCAGTGTTGCATAAACCGTAGCTAGAATTCTGAGTCACTTAGACATTAGTTATTTAAAAAATAACATATCATTTATATTTGAGGCACTAACATTGAGAATTTACATTTTATAATTAAAATGTATCTCTGTTTTAAAATCACTATAAATATTTTATTATAACTTAATTATAATGTTTACCGGTTAGCTTCGAAACCGGTGGACATTATAATTAAAGTATAATAAAATATTTATAGTGATTTTTAAACAAAGTTATATTTTATAAAATTGTAAAAATAACATGTATCTTTTTGTTTAAAGCCATTCGTTATTCTTTTATCTCAAACAAATTCATGAATGAATTTTCAAACCGACAGCCGGTTTCTCTAAAGATCGGTTTGGTTAATCAACAGCTGTAATTACAAATTTTAAAATCGTAATTGTCTTTGAAAATGCCGCTGGCAAACACAACATTGTACCTATATGGGTTATACTACATTCAAAACATTTTATAAAGCCTTTGTCCCGTCAATCAGCGTCTATTATAGGAAATTTGGAAATTTCGTTTGAAAACACCGACCATCGTCCAAACCTAATTAAGGAAGCTTTCCCAGTGAAATTTCGGAACGCCCAGAAAATGTACTATATCCCAGCAAAAGCGGCATATTTTTAACTAAATATTTACCCGCTACAGGGCAGAAAGTGTTATTTTTGCATTTTGAAGAAAAGATATTGTTTAAGTATTTTTTTAAGTATACTAAATATTTTTCAAATGGAGAAAAAACAGTCAGGTTTTGCCTAAAAAGATCAGTTGTGATAACAATCAATGACAGTAACAAGTTCAATAAGTGGCTTGATATTAATTTTTAATATATTTCATTTTATTCTTAAACATTAAAAACGATCTCCTGAAAAATCAAGTTTTTTGATGTGTGACGTTGTTGAAAGGAGTGAGCGATATCAACATAGATGATGAAGAATATGGAAGTCTGGACTTTTCGGGGCTTACGACCGTCATGGGCTGGTTTAAGTGATCACTTTACACACGTGTAACATTCACCAATTCTACCCATGATTGACAACCACACTACTCAAATATGTATGATCCAATTTTGAAACATTGTGCTTGAATCACTAGAATTTCACTAGAGACATCTATTGGTGAGATGAAAGAAGCTTTTTTTTTTAGCAGAAACTCTTTCATTTGTATGTAATGAAAAATAACTCCTATAATTGGAGATAATCATGATTTGTTAACAAGTTTTTGGACACACTCAAAATGTTGTAAATTATTTTCATATAGTTTTATGAATAAATATTGAGCATGAGCATGCTATTGTAGTATCGATGTATGTAAACGAGCATGCTTCTTTCAAGCCAATGTATATATATATATATATATATATATATATATATATATATATATATATATATATATATATATATCTTAAGAGCATGCTCGTCTTAAGCATGCTTTATTAGTAATGTAGGCGTCTGGCTACACTGCCAAGTTCGCACCGCTGAATAATACGAATTCGCTACGGAGATTCCCGAACGAAATCAACAAAAGCGGCCAACCGAAGAGAAGAGGCCGAGATTCGCCTGCATCGCTTGGTTCTAACGGACGTGTATCTAACTTAACATTTTTACTTCTATATTTCATTAATTAATTAGATTAAATATTAATAGTTAATATCAATAGTAATTGTAGTGTATGAGCTTATATAAATAAACGATCTGCAAGTAAGATTTCTTTAAATATCCTTTTCTGGCTTCCCGTTAATAACGCACACACACACGAGGTGACCAAAGTAACATGTGTATCTGTGCCTTAACAATAAAAGTTATAAGTAGACTAAATTGCGCCATTGCTCGCTAACTGCAATAAGGGTACTTAATTACGCATGTATGGTATGTGGAGCATAGATCCCGCTTTGCCAAATAATTTGCATACCGTCAGATATTATTAATCAATCAAAAGGCTCATCGATTCTGCGTACTCAAATAAGCAAAATCATGAATATATTAACGGTGAATATCACAAGGTAAACAAATAAGTCCACAGTGTATTATTCACTACGGAAAACCATGGAATTTAAAATAGCTACTGAATCGTAAGCCTTAACATCTGTCGTAGCTACTTCCATCAATAAAACACTTCATAAATCTAAACACCATTAGCCATAAGATCTTCTTCTTTGTCTTCTGTGCGTTTCATGTCAGGTCCCCTTGACGGCGACTTCACTTGATCACTTGAGAGTAATTGTCCTAGTCTTGGGCAACTTTAAACAGCGCCTATACAGTTCTGAACCCCGTCCAATCTCGTATATTCTGGAGCCAAGAGATCTGCCTTCTGCCCACACCTCGTAGACCTTATTTTATGATTAGGTGGAATAGCTGTACTTCTCTCCTCTAAGCATATGCTCCAGATAAGACACCTTCCGGACCTTGATATCAGCAGCAACTGTCTTTTTGCTGTAGCTCTTTGGAGCACATTCACGTTGCTGACCATATCGTTTCATGATCTAGAATCTAGATTCTAAATTAATATAGATAGGACATATACCAGACAAGTGACAAAAGGTCTAGATCAGTGAAATAAAGTGATACTATTACGTTTGCATTGGAATTTATGTATTGTAAAAATTCATTTTATCTTAATGCAAGAGATGGAATTCGACCTGCAAGTAGATGTGGGTGGTTCGTGAACGATCTTATCTAAAACCCGTTCATTAATATTGACCGGATATATTGAATGAATCTGGCTCGCAAACCCGTTCACTGGTTTACTGAATCACACATACATCGATTCGTTGATTCAGAGATATCTTCTTCTTTTTCTAGGTGTAGGGCTTGTGGCCTGTTTTTAAGAGGGATTAGCCTCCTGCGATGTCGATTCGCAGCTGTCGATCCATCTCTTTGGTGGTCTGCCCGGAAATCGTCTACCTTGGGGTTGGCCGTACAGTGCAATGTGGGGAGTCTGAATGGTTCCATTCTCCTCACATGCGCATACCATTGTCTACTTCGTTGCCTTCCCCACCCAACGACATCTTCGCTCTTGCATATTTATCAGTTCTCTCTAATCTCAGTGGGTGAAACCTTACATTATTGCACATCATTGCAATTTTTTATTATGTGTATGATGTAATAAAAAATAATGAAAATGTTCTACTTTACGGATATTTAATAAATAATAATAATAATAATAAAACCCTTATCCGCACCGCAATGGTGCATAGGGCACTGCGTCATATAAACGCAGTGTTATCTTGATCGTTTACACATGAAGGAAAGGTGATCAGCCCTCCGCTTCAGGTACCAGTCCAGGGTAATATTGAATAAATATGACAGTGAAAAAATCACTTATATTTATTTTACCCCCCTTGGGAATCGAACCCGGGATCTCCAGAACGGTAGCCGAGCGTGCTGACCATTGCACTACGGAGGCGGACTATTTAATAAATAATTAAAACAAAATAGTTAAAAGTGATTTATACAATTTGCAAAAACGGGTTACAATGCAAGAGTATTATTCATTCAGAATGCCACTTGACTCCTAATGACGTTATACATTGTTACCTTTGACATTTGAACGGGTCGGATAGAACAAAGTGACTTGCAAATGATTTGTATTAATTAACTACCAACTCGCGCTAAGTGAGCCATTCCAACTGCATAATGCGTTCAGCAGGGGTAGGCAGAGAGATGAATTTATTTATCTAGTTTAATTGAATAACCTTATCTGTTACATGTAGAATTTAAATCAATATACCAGCCAATGATTGAGAAATAAATTATTTTATCTTGTTAACATTCAATTAGTGCGTAAACATCTAACTAAACCATTTTTTCGAGAATGCAATCACTCCGACGAATGTATGGCTAAATGATAGATGTTAGAATGGTGAAATAAGGAAATAATTCAGGGCCGAGATAAGCATGATCGATAAAATTGAGAAAGGTGTGCTGAGATGGTTTGGACGTGTGGAACGAATGAGTGAAAAAAGAGCGCTAAAACAAATATACGAGGCGAATGTGTAATTAGAAGTAGAGGGAGACCAAGGAATACTTGCCATGATCAGGTATGTCAAATACTTGAAAGTGGTCGAGTCATGAGTCATAATAATTGGCGGCTATGTATGAGAAGATGCACGAGATGCATGTGTTGCAAAAAAAATGCGTTAGCAAAGACAAAATAGTGTGGCGTTCTATTATCTTGCCAACCCTACGGGAAAGTGGCGTGATGGTCAGTTAGTTCGTTAGATAGTTCCTTCTATCACCATTCAAACATCTAACTAACAAAACAATAACGTTTTGCCACACATACGAATTTCGACTATAATTCCTTATACATATATGATATATATATATATATATATATATATATATATATATATATATATATATATATATATATATATATATATATATATATAAATATATATATTATATCCAAAGCGGTTCATGTTTGCATTGAAAAAAATATAAACACAATAAAAAAAGTAGAAAAACAGATCAAGGTTTAAAGTTTAACATAGGCCGGTTTTAAACGTTGACTAATCATGTATAGCAATAAAACTATACATTCACAAAAACATAATACATTACGTATGTCAAATTATAATTGTATTCATTTGGGCGTCCTCCATAATATGTTACATACGAGGGATGCATAGGGTGCAGATAAGGTCATGCACTGTTAATGCCATACATTTATAAGAAATCATATAAGTTTATTGATTCGGCATTAAGACGCGATAATCGATGGCCCGCAAATTAATTTTCTTTAAGGCCCAGTATTCGATAAGTCTCATCTTAATTTTCTCTGAACCCAGGTAACATTTCACGTAACTAATATTTTCCTAAAACACCGTATTTGCATTGAAAAAAATAGTTTTTTCGAAATAATTGTATGGTTTTGATATTCAAAATATGCTTTATTTTTTATAAATAACTTATCATCACGCCGCTTCCCCGCGGGTGTTAGGCCGCCTCCGTAGTGTTATGGTCAGCACGTTTAACTACTACTATGCAGGTCCCGGGTTTGATTCCCAGGGGGAGGGGGTAAATGAATAAAAGTCATTTTTCACTCTTATATTAATTCAATACCCTAGACTGGTACCTGAAGTGGAGGGCTGATCACCTTTCCTTCATGTGTTAACGATCAAGATAATACTGGGTTTACGAGATATATAGATGTGTTGGGCTGTGGTCCCGTGGTTAGTATCGCGAACTTTTGAGTCAGAGTTTTCGATTCGAACCCACTCTACCACAATGTGATACCTATTATATTTCTCATAATAGAGCCGCCTAGGCTCACAGAAATAGTATGAAATTGAAGTATTTTTGTAAATAATAAAAACACAAATATTTCTCTTTTACTTGAAAGAAAAAGATACAGTGCCCTATACACCATTGAGGATTTGAAGAATGAAGACCTTTTTTATAAAAAAATCATAACATTTTCATACCTGTCACACACAATAATAATAAAATAAAAAGAAAAACAGTTTCTCGTTAAGAGATTGGCATTTGGTAATTAAAGCCCATAATTAAATGACGCCGACGCCTGTTGAAGTGAAAACGCTGGAAACGTTCAGATCAATATCTGCGTAATATCTCTGTACCTTGTTTGCCGAGTAATGTATGTATGCCCCGGGGACAGGCTGTGTGCTTAGCGCACATACAGGATCTGTTGGCGGCGCAAAATCACCATCACATTACGAGCAGTTAGTGAAACTGGATTGCTATTAGTTAAAAGGCAATGCTTCTTATCGAAACGGAAACTGAAAGGAAGTAAATCGGGTAGATATTCAGAAAACGCGAGTGGCTGAACGTCAGGAAGTAGGAAGTGACAATAATTTAGTATAATGTGAAATGTGGAGCTATATATTTACGTTAAATGCAAATTATATATTATATTTATATATATATATATATATATATATATATATATATATATATATATATATACAATATATATATATATATATATATATATATATATATATATATATATATATATATACATATATATATATATATATATATATATATATATATATATATATATATATATATATATATATATATATATATATATATATATATATACAGCGTAATATTTTTTTAAACAAAAAGATGACATGAAATAAATAACTTTTCTTCATTGCTAATTATTCAGATGGTCCATGCCCTCGGATGCTCAGAATCTTCTACCCATTATTGACAACCCCACTACTCAAATTCTTGGAAGTTCTATATATATGAACCAATTTAGAAGCCTTGTTCTTGAATCACTTGAACTTCACTAGAGACATCTATTGGTGAGATGAAAAGAAGCTTTGTATTGAGAAGAAACTCTTATATCAGTATGTAAGGTACGAATCCTCGATTATAATCACACACATGAGAAACGCCAGAAAATATCATTTTCATTTATATTATTTAAGCTTATATTTGGACACACTCAAAATGTTGTAAATTATCGACTGACTTCACTTAAATAAATCATATAAAAATTATACAATGAAAAGTTTATGTTTTTTTTAACACGCAAAAATTATTTAAAATAATGTAAAAACCGGATTTACTCATATATTCTGCCTCAATCAAGTATAAGATTGATAGATGGAAGTTAATTGCAATCTAATAACGAGAATTTCTCAATCAGATATGGCCAATTAAATTAGCAATACAGAAGTCATTCCAACAATGAAATAATGGCGTAATTTAGATACAAAAATTTCAACTTATGAAGCCTCTAAATACCTTATGTAAAAAACCACGGGCAGATGAATATCAAACCTAATATTAAGTTTGAACTCCTAGAAGAGTGGTGTTTAAATTTTAATAATACTATAAGTATCATATGGTGGATTTATGTGATAAACACGTTTTTTTTGTTGATTTCGGGGAAAATATTAAATGGAAAAAATCCTGGCTCATAATATTTTTTTAATTGTTGCCAATATATCGCACAATTATTCAATATTTCACTTGAAACTCCGTGATAAACATTATAATCATATTTTTTGTAAGGATCTTATTATGACGGTAAATAATATAAATTTATGGATTTCCGTACGAATAAAAACTAACTAACTAACCATCACGCCGCTCCTCCGCAGGGGTAGGCAGAGAGAATAGAACGCCACACCATTCTGTCTTTGCAAACATTCTTCGCCTCTTCCACGTTCATACATCTCCTCATTACTCATACATCTCCTCATCACACCACTTTCAAGTATTTGGCATACCTGATCGTGCCATGTTTTTCTCGGTCTTCCTCTGTAGACCGTAGTTAATATGAATGTATGTAAATAAATTATTTAGTTTAAATACATGATTCGTAAATTAATATACGTATGCAAAAAAATGTAAGAAAAACCATAGTGGGTTCAAGTAAAAAATGGTCTAAATAAAGGTTAAGCATTAAATTATTAATTTGAAAATATTATTGCATATTTCACCTATTTTTCGAATATTTTTCACTTAGATCCCTTTGGTTTACACCTCCTTTTTGTATATAAAAATGGGTAAAAACGATAGCAATAATAGTAAAAATATGGGTAATATGCAATATTTTTTGCAGGCTCGACCCATGTGTTACATGAATCCCCTTTGATTATCACCCCTTTTTACCTATAAACATTCATGTTTCGTGTATATATACCGGAAATACCTGAAATATTCTATTTCAATACATCTGGAAGTAATGTATGACACATTATCTTCTTACAATATATATGAACCATTTGTGGTAGGTACAGCGCACAACTGTCAAAGACTATCATTAAGAAAACTTGCATAGGTGAATAGAGAAACTACATATACAATAATTTCAAACGTTCAGACGTCGCTAAAACATCAATAGCTTTCATAGAACAAGAACCAACACAGATTTAACTTCTATTCAAATAAATGTATAGGTACCCATTATCTTATGTTTGTTACAATCCATGCAAATGATTGCCAGAACATACATACCTACAGGTAGGCCCCCACTTGCGTTACGAGCTTGCTTTCAAAGGCGTAAGCCGAATTTCATGCGATGTGTAAATTTAAAAAAAAATACATAATACTTCTACTCCAGCTTCCCAATTTACAATCATTAATATTAACTTTATTACTGCTGACGATTTTTTTAGATTAGCCAATATTTAAATAGATATTATTTCACAATATATCAGCCATTTAATAATAAAAAAATTTCAATTACAAATTCAGCATCCCATTCCAAGAAATCAGTCTAACTAACTAACCATCACGCTGCTTCCCCGTAGGGATAGGTAGAGAGAATAGAACGCCACACCAATCTGTCTTTGCACACAATCTTCGCCTCTTCCACATTCATACATTTTCTCATACATGCACGCCGATTATTCGGACTCCTGACTTGACCACTCTCAAGTATTTGAAATACTTGATCATGCCAAATTTTTCTCGATCTTTTTCTGCTTTATTATCAACCACATTACTCTCATAACTTTGTTTAACTATCCTTTCTTCTCTCATTCGATTCACATGCTTAAACCATCTTAACACGCATTTCTTAATTTCATCGATATTGCTTATCTCAGCCTTACATTCTTTCCTTATATCGCCATTTGATTATCTATCTTACAACGTTTTGTCACACATTCGTCCGAAAGAACGCATTTCGACTGCATTCAGTAAAATGATAATGATAAAAATCTGTAGCCCAAATATCGTAATTTCAGTTTTTAAATAAATTATGCATTTTAAGATTGGTCGTTAGTACGAGATATCGCAAGTCGGGGAACAGCACCTGCAAGTCGGGTCCATTTAACCCACTGTCGCTGGCTGAGGCGGCAATAAAACTCTCCTCATTACTGTCCGGTCCGAATTAGTGCCTATTATTACAACCTCAGCCTTCAATCGCTATAAAGGTCATTTTTTACGGCGAATTGTATACGCGAACATGATCACTTACGATAATGGCCAATAAAGCCTAATTTGGCATATAGCGCGTGTTAGCAGTAAGCTTGTAAAATATCAAATCAACATATATCTAAGACTCGTAAAATATATATTTTAATAGTCTTATAACATGATATTTGTCTCATTAAATGCTCTTAATTAAAGTAAATCATGTTGTTTTCTGTGTGTTTAAGTGTTTGATTTATATTCTTTGATTTTCGACAAGTTTGATCATTGATCAATTTGACACTAACGAACGCTTAAATTTTAGGGTTACGCAATATTGTGAGTGGAATTTTCAAAATTACGGTGTAGAATACTGTACTGACTTGTTGGAAAGCAATAAAAAATATTTCAAAAAAATATACTTATATTAATTGTGTATTCTGTAAACTTCACTCTTGTATGTAGTTATTTGTATATAAATTATATTTCATTTAAGTTTCAATTATCAAACAATTGTCACAATATAATTTTTTATGTGTTTTTGTTAATAAAATACAACTCAGTAGACTCAAAAAATCTGTGTTTGATTTAAAATTAATACATAAATTAAATGAAGTCCCTAAAGACAATAATATAAACGCATGATTATTGTGAACGAGAATTATAATGAGGACCACAATTGACATGTATTGAGAATGAGAATGACAGTGATAACGAGAATTATAGTGAGAATACATATGAATGAGAGATGACAATTACAGCAACAATGATAATTGCAATGATAATGAAAACTGCAAGGATAATGAAAATTTTGATGAGAATGAAAATTGTAAAGAGAATTATATAAGATAAGAATGATAAAAACAATGAGAATGAAATTTTACAATGAAAATGAGATTATGCGTGAGAGTTAGAAAGATAATTAACATCAGAATTTTTTAAAATTACATTGAAATGACTATTGCCGGTATAGTAAATCGATATCACTAACCAACAAAAAAAAACAAGAAAAAATTAACACTATTTAGTCATTCTAAATACAGCGAAAAGATTTAAATTTAGGGTTAAAGGCGTGATTTACGAATTTCACTTCGGATATAACGATTTGAACTAATATAACGTATCGAGTTATTCGCCAAACCCACACATTGGTTACATTGTTGTATATGAAAATATTATTTATTAAAATCTAATTTAACACGACACATTGCGTGTTGATACTTCACCCACAAGGTTAGAAATAAAAATAAAATAATGTGTCTAATATAACACTCGGTAATAATAATAAATAATAATAATAATAAATAATTGGAATCATTTTTACTAAAATGACAGGAACAGAGGTGAGAGAATGATTAAAAAATGATAAATGATTTCGTTCTCAAAATGGATAAAAATAAATTATAAATTTGGTTTAAACCCAGATAGATCCTTGAAATTAAGATAAAATTATAATGTAAAAATAGCATGGAGCATTAATTTATAAATAATTAGTGATTTTTTTACGGAAAATTTTACCGCAATTACACAACATGGAAAAACTTCAAAAACATTTAAGTTTTTGTTTAAATTATTGTGAGTTGCATTTTCAACACGATTTCATCTTTTTAACGATAACTTTATCGTAATATTGAGTTTTTCACGTGTAATTACAAGCAATAGTTTGTTTTTAAAATTACTCTAATAATTATGAAATCTATCCATTTTTACGAATATAAAAAAATATTATGATTTTATTGAAATACATATTCAAAATTATGTTTTTTTTATTATTTTCCACTTAAGAGCGTATTTTTTTTCTCTGTTAAAAAAAATCATTTCCCTGCCATATACTGCGCGTGAAAGAGTATTCCATGCAAAATTAAGTGCGCTATTGTGAGCTGATAAGATCACTTTACCAATAGCAAATGTTGAAGCTGATTGAAACTAGAGACGTCAATAAGCCAATTTTGTTAATATTTGACCTTGTAACGAAAAGTCCATGTATACAAAAAATCGTAAAGGTCGATTCAATACAATACCGTAATATTATTCAAGAATCATCAAAAACACACTATATAAAAAACATATACAAAACCACAAGATCAAAAACTCATCAAACAGAATCAAATACGTACCACATTTGGTTAATATGGTCGGATAATAATAACATTGGATGTCCATAATTTGTTTCTTCATTACAATTTCGGTTACTCAACTTTTATGGGTTGAAACCACTCCTCCTTATCATGTAGGCTGGCATTGGCATTGCAATGCTCAATCTTAGATCCCGTACGCGCAAAAAAGGCAAAGAGCTCACAACTGTTGTTGGACAGTCGGCGAAATGAAAAAAGTGTCAGTGTGTCACGCGGTCCAGTCGGATACCTGTCTGGCGGCGGGTCCAGCCGCGGGCGGTTCGACTCCCAACCGGTTCCAGACGCCACATTACATCTGACCGAGCCAACATATCGTGGTCTTACTTTACTCCTGCTATATAGTATACCCACTAGCGAGAAATGGCATGCAGGTGACTCATCTCACAGAGACTTCCTTCCGCCAAATTATAGCAGATCTACATCTTCATCTCTGGTCTCAATCATGTGGATTGATCTGCAGCAACAAATAAGATCTCCTTCACCTTTCTAATCTATTTTCCTAAACCCTCTTCAGCTCCTCATACGTTGAGCAGCCCATGTCTTCGTATAAGTCACTTAAGTATTCGCGGCGCGGGCAAAAACAACAAAAAACACAACGTGTGAAAGGGATCCGTAGTAAAATGTCGATGAATAATGGTTGAAAGACATCTAGAGGAAGACCAGAAGGTAGAACTGCATTTTTTATAATCAAAATACATCCTCTTAGCTTAGGTCTTCTTTTATTTTATATGATGGTCATTACCGACATCAATATTCGATCGGGAGTTCTTTGTGACCCGAAAATGCCAGCCAAGCTGAAGAGAAAAGTCTTCCAAACAATTATCAGACCTTCTCTCCTCTATAACACCTACTCTATTCTAATATAAACTGCTGAAATTCGAATGTTTAGATGGTTAGCTAGAGTGTCCCTTAGAGATAAAATAAAGAGTTCAGGCATTCGTGGAAGCCTGGGTGTAACTAACATCATTAGTTAAATCGAGGAAAGGCAATTGAGATGGTATGGACAAGCGTCATGGATCTTCCTCGAAAAACATCTAAAAGAAGAACAAAGAATTCATGGATGCTGCAAAAAAAAATTCAAAGGCATGGTTTAGGACCAAGACCTAGACCCTAGGTGACGTTGCATGTGACAGAAGGACCTACAACCTGAGGACGAGGAGAGCTGAACCCAACAGTTTACAAAGATGATAAGTTGGTATGGAGCCAGGAAGAAGAAGATGAATAGTGGTTGAGTTGGAAATGCGATGCCTGAAGATGTTCTGCAAATGCTTTGGCAGTGTTTCGTGTCTGTCTGCTGTGCTGGTCGGGGTTTTGGAGGCGTCTGTGTACCGGCAAACGTTGGAATCGGATCTAGCTGACGTTAATTTATCTGCGTTTTTATGAATCTCAGTTTGAAGAAAATATGTAATTTTACTATCTGATTACGTGGAACATTGACAGCCATTTACAACTTACACCTGACTTTCAAATGACAGTACCAGGCTACATTTGAAATATTTTTGTTTTGTTTAAAAATCAATTGTTAAGCCTGGTATTAGAATTACACTGTACCGCTGTTAAAATAGATTTGACGAGAAAAAACAACTGCTATCTACTCCATTAATTCCGCAATCCATGAACTGTAATCTCCGTTTACTTTTTTTGCAAAACCTCAAACCTTATACCATCTGGCAGATGTGCTCTTTGCAGTACTTATTGTCTTCAGTTATTCTAATGGCCTAACGTTACTCTCGCTACAAAAGCGAACCGAATTGTTGGGGAATTAACAAAGTTTTAACACCGCTAATTTAAATTCGATCCCGTAACTTAGCGTACAACAGACGAAAAATGGATAAAACTGTTAACAGTTTTTTGAAATTCATTACTGCTTTTTGAAGTTTTATTTCACGTATTCAGAAACCCCGTTAAAATTTTACCTTGACCGGAAAATTCACGTAAATATACTGTCTTTAACACCTTTGCCCCACCCCTTAATTTTACCCTCATTTAAATAATAATATCCTATAACCCTCTCCTTATCTTTCATTGTTCACTTTGTGTAATGCCAGTTTAAATTACCATCCCACAATTAACAATGTTTTTAAAGTACAAAAAAATGTGTCATAGGCCGGTTAAGTGATTACTTTACACACGCACAACATTCACCATTATACCCATAATTGACAACCACACTACTAAAAAATAAAAGGGTCTCTGCTAAATAACAGCTTCATCAATCCAATATGTAAATTCGTGTGCTGTGTCATAAGATTGATCAATATATCTAGGGGTTCCAAAAATGTAAGTAGTGCGGTTGTCAATCATGGATTGAATGGTGAATGTTACACGTGTGTAAAGTGATCACGTTACCAGCCTAATGACAGGTACATATATGACAAGTAAGCCTTGTAAATACCCAAAATTCCTTCCATATTCTTCTTCATCTGTGTTGAGATGTTAAAATGTTAACGACTTTGATAAGACGACCTAAATACTTATAACTGGGTCGATTTTACACTTGAAAATGCATTAAAATAGGCAAGTTTTTGTAATTTACTTTTTTTTAAAGTACATTTTTCCAGTAACTTTATTATTACCGAGCCAAAGATTGCGCATAACCGAGACGGTCTACTAACCATGAGTTCGGAAACATTCCTGCATCTTGAACTAAATTGAAATGAAGTTTTGAAGAAATCATTTCAATTCGCGACAAGTTGCAGAAGGCAAAAGAGACGAATTACTGAACAATTCGCAACGGAACGGTATTCAATTTGAACTTGGTATTTTGGTAATGCTATGAAGAAGACCTGGTTTTATTTACAAAAAATAATAAAAGTATTATGTATACCTACTTTGTTTATATATATATATATATATATATATATATATATATATATATATATATATATATATATATATATATATATATATATATATATATATATATATATATATATATATATATATATATATATATATATATATATATATATATATATATATATAAATATATATATATATATATATATATATATATATATATATATATATATATATATATATATATATATATATATATATATATATATATATATATATATATATATATATATATATATATATATATATATATATATATATATATATAATTCGTAAACCCTGTATATACAGGGTTTAAGAATTGTCAAGTGATCACATTACAGAGTGTAATATTCACCATACCTACCTACCCATGAATTTTAAGGTTATTTTTACGGGTTTTCGGTATGTTACAAATTATTTTCAACCACTTTTAAAAATACCTTATGCAGTTTCACCGAGAAATGTCAGATCAAAACTTAAATATAACCTTTTAACGCATTGATAAATTCACTCCCACAGCTTGGTTTGCGTTTCATTGAATCATTTCAACATTAATTTGAATAGTAAATTGTTCGTTGGTATCGAACGGCTCTAGACCAAATAAATGGATTATTTAGAACACCTTTCAGGAAACAAGACAATGCTGAATTATTTATGTAAACAATGCGTTGTTCGCGCTATAACAATTATTATATCTCGCCTTGGATATACGTAGTTTGTGGATGCAGACAATAGTTAACTTGGTGTTTAAATTATGTTTCCATAGCCCACACAATTGCAGGTATTGCCAAATCATTGGGCAGGTGCGTTGGGAATATCAAATCAGCAATATCGATTGCAGCAAGACTACATTGCATAGGATAATGTTGAGTATGAATTAGTACGGGGGAGGATGATTACAGGAGCTTCATCATATCGATTTAAGATTGTAGAAGATTAATTGTATGAGACCGATGGAGTGGAATGCACTGAAAGAATGAGAATGAGATGATCTTTAGAAAAAAACTAAAAACACATTTCGTTCACTCCTTTCAACAACGTCATATATAACGTCATATACAACGTTCCAGGAGATCGTTTATAAAGTTAAAAAATCAAATGTAATATATTAAAAATATGTAAATATAAAGCCACTTATTGAACTTTTAACTGTGCAACAGATCTTTTTAGGTAAAACCTGAATGTTTTTTCTCCATTTGAAAAATATTTATTAAATTTAAAAAAATAAATAAACAATATGTTTTATTGAAAATGCAAAAATATTCTTTGCCCTGTAGCGGGTAAATATTAAGTTAAAAATATGACGCGTCTGCTGGGATATAGTACATTTTTACATTTTCTGGGCATTCGGAATGCATACAAAACTGAAAATTGTCGATTTTTGATATATGACGTTGTTGAAAGGAGTGAGCGATTTGTTTGCTAAATCATTTCCACCATCTTTTTTTCCCCAATTCATTCACAGTGAAGCGCCCTTGAGGTAGTATTTTACGAAAATGGCGTTATATAAATAACCCAAAATTATTATTATTATTATAAATATTAAATCCCATAAAATGTTTTTTTTTTATTTATGTTAAATCTCATCATTAACAATATTCTGAGTGGGTCAAAGTATAAAATCCATCATTTGTGGATAAAAATTTGGATATACTCGAGATATTGTACAATATTATGAAATATAATTTCATAACTAAATTCTAATTCTAACAGATATAATATCGAGCACTCGGCAAAGTATCGTAACGATTAATTTATAGGAAATCATTGCAAAGCACTGTAAAAGCGCTTAATAAGGTAAAAAATTATTGATTAAAAAATCTTTTATGTATTCATAATATTTTAAATGTGTCCAAATCTTTGCTGAATTTATTAAATTTTTGATTTCATGATTCGGTTGTCACTTTAGGATGAAAATCTATCTATATTTAACATAAGTTTTACTTAATGAATACCACTGTTTTATAGTGATATTTACTAAGTTAAACTTTAACTAAATGGTAGAAAAAAATCAGATGGTGATTTTAGCCTGAATAAAGACATTATTGACAAAATTCAATATAGTTTTAGTTATTTATTCCAGTTTTTTATGGCATCACACATCCCATAATTCGAAAAACACAAATCTTTTATTTCTTCAATATATTGCAACTTTACATTACACACGTCCATACTAGTATGAACATATGTAAAGATAAAATTTATACATATGTGTATCATACAAAATTCATACAAATCAATGTAATCATATGCCAGTTCATCCAATCATAACGGTTGTGGAGTTAATCCATTTCCTTATATCTCATTAATTATTCATAATGTGATATAAGGTAATAAACAAATAAAATTTTCACTTAATTCATGGCCAATGTATTGCTACATCTTCCTGTATTACCAGGACCACAGGATGTTAAGAGAGAATCTGTTTTAAGCAAGATGTTTGTAAACATGTAGAATAAACGAATCGATTGTAGGTATTAATGGCGATGTAAACATTTTACAAGATTCAAAAATAATCATACCTTAACGGAAGTTGATGTATAATATAATATATGTAAACAAATAAAACTGATCAAGAAGGGAAGGGAAGGGAAAATATTCCGGAAAACCTTTTAGAAAAATATTTAAAATAATTTATCAAAATACTTCGTTTACTCCGCTGATATTTAAAATTATACAAGTATAAAAATAATTCACTTGTATGAGACTACTTTTGAGTTTATCAATATAAACACGACTAGTTTCGAGAACTGCAGATGTTCTCTTCAACGGATGAAAATACAAGCAAGTTTGTCGAAAATAAAATAACTAGTTCTAAAACCGCATACTCGTTAACAATGATACCTACTCGTTCAAAAGCTATAACGTAGATATCCTAAATTTAATTTATTTGAAATCCTATATATATACATTTTAAAATTTTAATTATTAGGTATACATAACAAAAATCTTCCCTAATTTACAATAAAATATTTACGAAATCCCCTATTGTCCATGCTGTCACTGATAAAAAAACAAACAGCTGTTAGTTACCTCCTTCTCATATTGCAACGTCCCAAAGGCAAAATCTTGAATTAAGACCAAGTTTCACATACAGCGTTTGATAAAGTTGTTGAATGCATTGAAAATGTGTCACAATATAGCACAATAATTAATAATCAAAGTGGTATTTACCGTGTTATTATTATTTTCAATATACAATAGATATTACTGCATTGACTGCTAAAACATTTATGAAAATTAATTTGTATTATTTTTAATGCTGCTGATTATAAATTTTTTTGATAATCAATTTCAAAATATTTTTGCTGCAGTAAATATGTAAAAAATGATAACGATACGTTAACATATTTACTCACGATTTTTCAAAACTATAATTGTGAGTTGAAATAATCACGTATCCTTTAAACAGGTAGTAACCAAAGGCAATTATTTGATCTCAATTATAAATGCATTTAAAATATACTCGAGTCGTTAATGAAACAAAAACATCAACAATCATTTGCATTAAAATATTTTTTTTTTAATATTTTAATCGGTTGTTTATATACCATACATTCTTACTGATAGATTGATCTGTCGTTTTTTTATATTAATTTCATATTAAAAGATTCGGAATATAAAAATCGTATCTCTGAATTTCAATACATTAGATAAGTGGTCGTACTTTACACGAAAATACATATATTTATTTTGTCCCCCTGGGAATCGAACCCGGTAATCACTTCACTACAGGAGCGGACAAAAATCACCGTTTCACACATATATCTATTTAATTTTAATCTAACACAGTTCTCAAAAAAATGCTGTGGGACCATTGAAGTATCACAAAAGCCACATCATATATATATATATATATATATATATATATATATATATATATATATATATATATATATATATATATATATATATATATATATATATATATATATATATATATATATATATATATATATATATATATATATATATATATATATATATATATATATATATATATATATATATATATATAAATTAATACGTTATCTAAATTTGCATTGTTATCACAATCAATTTAACAAACATTACATCAATATGAAATGACATATGCACCATTTGGTGTGGATAAAGGTGAGAAAAAGAAAAATAAACACATTATTTTTTTACATCTCATCAGAGATGAAGAAGAAAGGAGAAGAAAGAAGAAGAAAGAAGAAGAAAGAAGAAGAAAGTAGAAGAAAGAAGAAAGAAGTCTAAGCATTTACGGGGCAGACGACCGTCATAGGCTGGTTCAAGTGATCACTTTACACGCGTGTAACATTTACCAATTCTACCCATGATTAACGACCACCAATTTCGAAAATTGTTCTTGAATCACTGTAACTTCACTAGAGAAATCTGTTGTATTCTTCTTCATCTTTGATGAGATTTCAAAAAATAATATGAAAAATAACTCCTATAATTTGAGATAATCCAGATTTGTGAACAAATATTTGGACACACTCAAAATATTGTAGAAAAAATATACATTTGCTACTATGTATATTGTATGTACTTACATTTTATAAATTGTTTAGTTTGTGATGGCTTCTATTTTTTTTATTTATAAAAATGGACACAATATGTAGTATCTTTAAAAGCAACATACGTGGACAAAAAACCTGATGAAAAAAATATATAAATATGGCATAATTACTGGGTATTGATCCATTTTTTAATTTTCATTAACGATTTATGCGTTAAGACATGTGTTCGAGTCGAAGGTCACAAATAACAAGCGAGCGTTTATAATAATGCTGCCAATATTTTATACTCTTGTCGAATTCAATACAAAACCTTTGGCAGTCATCAATCAGTGGTCGGTTTATTTTTACTGATTGAATGTTTGAGATTGATGTGCATATTATACGAGAATTAATCAAAATCGTTTAATGTTTTATCATTTAGCACGGAAGTTCATGTCCACCATTTTATCGACGGCCCCTACGTAAAGTACTCTATCTGCAAATCTTTACTTTACAGGAGAGAACTTAGAAGATTTTTTCAGCGCATTGTTTTAAATTAACGTTTTACTTAGTAAATACCACTTTTTCTTAAAATCTACCGTGATACGTGTTTCAATGCATTCCGCATCATTTTTAAACACCGTGACGCATCGTAACGTAACGTAACGTTCGGAATGCATCGAAACATTTGTCACAGTAGATTTTAAGAAATAGTGGCATTTACTAAGTAAAACATTAATTTAAAAAAAATACGTTGAAAAAATCTTAGATTTTACCAAGAAGTGACTGCCGAATCAGTTAATGTATTTTTTTTATTAATTAACGGTTTTATCTGAAACTCTAAACTAATATTACACATTCAAATACACGATAAAATAATGTATTAAATAGTTTTGAAAATTTTTGCTTTAACAAAATTAAGTAGTTTTAGGAGTTATTAAGCGTAAAATAGTAATTAAGCGTTTTAAGAGTTCAGTTCATTTCGAAAATTTGATGTAGATAGCGTCTTATACGCCTGAAAACTAGGCGTAATTATTTTTATATAATTTTTGTTTGTTTATATTTGTAGATAACGGGATGCAAGATCCCTTGATCTAAAAAAAACGGTCAGTTAATAACATACACCAAATATCTCAAAATTGACAAAAATTTAGTTAGAGCACTTTACGTAGGGCACGTCGTTATTATTTAGAAAATATGAAAATGATTTTTTATTTAAAACTGAAAAAATATGATTAGTGTTTGCGTACTTAATTATGCATATAACCTTGTCAAATATGTTGTAAAGATTTTGTATTTTCGTTTCGCTTCAGTTTGTATTTTACTTTTTTTTACATCTCAACAAAGATGAAGAAGAATATGGAGGTCTGGGTATTTACAAGGCTATCATAGGCTGTCTAAGCGATCACTTTACAAACGTGTAACATTCGCCATTCTATCCATGACTGACCACCACACTACGCAAATTGTGGAAGTAATACATACATGATCAAACTCATGACGTTCCATTCGCTGTTGTGAACTTAATCGTGTGTAAAGTGATCGCTTAACCAGCCTATGACATGTCATTAGCCCTGTAAATACCCAGACTGCCATATGCTTCTTCATCTGTGTTGAGATTTCATAAATTTAAAATAACTCCTAAAAGTATTTGGACTCACTCAACATGTTCTGTATTCAACCTGTTGATGAGAAGATCAGTAGTTCTCGAAACTAGTGGTATTTACATTAGCTCAAATCGATTCAAAAGTGTTATTATAGGAGTTTTCTTTTTAGGTATTGATTTTTTTTTTCAAGTAGGTACCTATCAACTGATTTTCAAACATAAGTCTCAATTTAAATTCATCAAACAGTTTCAGAGACGCTTTCGCGTTAAGTATCGAAAAACAGATTTGAGATATAAAATTCAAATTTTATCTATTTTTTTTTTCATACTTTAAACTAAAAAAAGTTTTCAAACCCTCATTGCTATCTTCTCTTCTTCTCTTCTAAACCCTTATCCACACTCAACGGTGCATAGGGCACTGCATCATATAAACGCAGTGTTATCTTGATCGTTAACACATAAGGGATCAGCCCTCCGCTTCAGGTACCAGTCTAGGGTAGTATTAAATAAATATTACAGTGTAAAAATATTATGTTATTGTATTATATAAAATTTGGCATCAATATCTCTTATGCAGTCAAAAAATATTACAATAATCACATTTTGAAAAATATTGAAAAAAAAAATTAAATACACTTACCACATTAAACTTGTCCAACAAAGTGTTGATTTGTTCCTTGTTACACATCATTTTGAAGCTATTCTTGTCACAACACTACATATGATATGTTTTTAAAGAAAAAAGTATGTTTCTTGGGTAGTTTATTAAAAATTACACATAAACTTCCACTGTATTTTCACATTTTAGTTATTTACGCAATACCTTTTGCATTATGTGTCGTTCATCTATAAAAACGGTAGGTAAACACTTAATTATGACGATAAACATGCAATGATTTGCGATATGAATCGTAAACAAAAAATTATATACTCTTCTAATTTTATATCGTTTATCAAACGAAATTTAGTTGGCGAAATAGATCCCGTTTTATGTTTAATAAATAAATTTTATTAAAATTAGACACTTGAATATACCACTTTAATGAGTTTTATTTTTATTTACGACTAGTTTCGAAAACGACAGATGAACAAAAATATAAAACAGTTTTAATTTGTACCATAAATTGAAAACATCTGTCGTTTTCGAAACTAGTCGTAAACAATAATAAAACTCATTACAGTGGTATATTCAAGAGTTTAATTTTAATAAAATAATCATGTCATTCCACAAAGTTAATGCCGAATCAGTAAATAACATACAAGAATTCATTCATCAAATGGAAAAATAAACTGTCTGAGTCTTGGACAGTTTATTTTTCAATTTAATAGTCATCTTGAAAGTGTTTTTTTTTTTAATTTAGCACCTATAGTATCGGTTCTAAAATCGCTAAGTACGTATAAACATGAGCCGCGGGTGAATAGTACATACAAAGGAAATAGTTAGTTTATGTATTTTAAATCAAACACAGATTTTGTTTTGAGTCTACTAAGTTGTATTGTATTTAAAAAAACACATAAAAATTAATATTAACCAGGCGAAACAATTCACAATATTAATTTTTATGTGTTTTTTAAATCAAATAAAGTGCTCAAAAAATATGTGTTAAATTTAAAAATTAATACATAAATTAAAAGAGAGTTCTACAAATTAAACGCCAAATCAATAAACAGTATTATAGCGTTTTGAACATTGCTATTTTGTCAGCATCTCGTGATTGCTCGCGATACATTTAACGCGGTGAATGTGTTAGGCAAATCATAATCACAGACGAGAAAGGCTCAAACAAAAATTGAACCTTTTGCCTTACGAACGTTTAATAATAACTTTTCCATATGTGTAACACTTTCCAAGTACATGGATCAAAGCGAGAACCCGCGATGAACCGCGTCGTGAACTGCCGTGATCATTTCTCATTATCCCGACCGCAGAACGAAGAAGCATTGTAATGAGCCAATCGGCTCAAGACGAACGGAGAAACAATAACTACCCATTATACGGTCCGAGAAATCGAGTGCCATTGCTCCTACTTCTGAAACGAAGCCATGCAATTTTTCAATCATTTTGTTCACTGAATAAATTTGATACAGTCACTTATTTGAATAACATCATAATACGAGTATTGTATATTTAAGCCCAACACATCGCTCACTCCTTTCAACACGTCATAAATCGAAAATCGTCAATTTTCAGTTGTGCATGTTTTCGGAATGCCCAGAAAATGTACTATATCCTAGCAAAAACAACATATTTTAAACTAAATATGTACCCGCTACAGGGCAGAAAGTGTTGTTTTAGCATTTTTGAGGAAAATAATAATAAAACCCTTATCCGCACCCCAATGGTGCATAGGGCACTGCTTCATATAAACGCAGTGTTATCTTGATCGTTTACACATGAAGGAAAGGTGATCAGCCCTCCGCTTCAGGTACCAGTCCAGGGTAGTATTGAATAAATATTACAGTGAAAAAATCACTTATATTTATTTGACCCCCCCTGGGAATCGAACCCGGGACCTCCAGAACAGTAGCTGAGCGTGCTGACCATTACACTATGGAGGCGGACATTGAAGAAAAGGTATTGTTTAATTATTTTTTAAATATACTAAATATTTTTCAAATCCAGAAAAAACCTTCAGGGTTTACCTAAAAAGATCTGTTGCACAGTAAAAAGTTCAAAAAGTGGCTTGATATTTATTTTAATACATTTTATTATATACTTAAACATTGAAAACTATCTCCTGAAAAATCAAGTTTTTATTTTATATATGACGGTGTTGAAAGGAGTGGAGCGATATGCACGTCATGCGCGTAAATTGCGAATTCATTTTTTTTAACCCATTTAACATTTGACGTACCTAATTGAATTTATTTCCTAAAACACTGTTTTATATTAAAAAATAAGTTTTTCCTCGAAATAAATATATGGTTTTCATAAGAAAATATTATTGAAAGGTAAGGAGTTAAAAATGACGAATAAAACAAAATTCAATACATATGTAAACTAAAAAAAAATCTAATTCCAATATACTCGTATATTCTACAAAAAATTGCGCGGGCAATACGTGTGCCATCCCACGCAGCCGGTCGCGTTCTGAATTGTATTTTTGAGAGTACGCCCTCAATATATTTGTGTAACACTAAAGATTTTCTGTCAAAATTGAGAAAAATACATATTTTTTCGTGTTAAAAAAAAACATGTATGAAAACAACTATGTAGTTTTTGTTTTATTATATTATATAAAATGCAGTTCTACCAAAAAAATAGCAGTACAAAACTACACGAAGCATTCACAAAATTTTGAGTGCGTCCAAATACTTGTTCACAAATTTGTATTATCCCCACTTAAGAGTTATTTTACACATAATTAATCAACTTTTAATCAAGTTTGATTTTAATATATTATTAGATTAAAACCAATATTTTTAGCTTTTCCACTTTATTTTTATTTGACCAGCGACCGGGTTTCATCGTTACCGACAGTTACCGACCAGTCTGATGATGTCGGTAACGACGAAACCCGGTCGCTGGTCAAATAAAAATAAAGTGGAAAAGCTAAAAATATTGGTTTTAATCTAATAATATATTAAAAAAACAATTCCATCACGAAGTGTCAGTGGATAATATAAATATATTAAAAAGTTTGATTTTAAACATTTTTGGCAACTTTTAACAAATTCGAACCAAGCCTATGACGATTGTAAACCCTGCGAATGCCCAGACTTTCATATTCTTCTTCATCTATATTGCGAAGTCAAAAATATACTAAGCCATACACTTTGAATTTTATAAGCACAATACGTTTTTCATGATACATCAATTTGGCCCGTAGTCAATGAATTGGTAATATGTAGGTGAAATTCATATTAGCAATTGTGTGCATCGCGGTACTGTATGGAGTACGAACAGTTACTTCCCACCTGTGGGAACTCATTTTGCGGTTACAGTTGTTTCATCATTGTTTTTTTTCGTTTAAAATTCGATTACATCGCTTTTTGTTAACATGAGCAATAGTGTAACTGGACTCTTAATTAAATGATCTAATTTATGTACCAATGTACGATAAATATTTTAATAATTATGATGATGTATTCAAGTAGTTAAAAAAATTATTGCGATTTATTAATATTCGAGTAGATAGTAGATACATTTTTCCGCCTCCGTAGTGTAATGGTCAGCACGCTCGGCTGCCTTACTGGAGGCCCCGGGTTCGATTCTCAAGGGGGGTCAAATAAACATAAGTGATTTTTTTACTCTAATATTTACTCAATATTACCCTGAAGCGGATGGCTGATCACCTTATCTTCGTGTGTTAACGATCAAGATAACACTGCATTAATATGATGCTGTGTCTTATGCACCATTGGGGTGCGGATAGGGGTTCGAAATGGAAACATTTTTTACATTTTCTTTTTAAATAAATATTTTTATTTGCAAACTTAGATGGTATTGCAAGTAACAAGGAGATATATATGAATAACACACATCTCAGACAGTTTTTTTTAAATTACTTAACGTCCAAGTGACTCTGAAATCTAGCTACGGCTTATGCAACACCGCTTATCATGTCCCTACTCAGGCTTCAACTTTATAAGTTTCATAGCCTATGCCTACTCGTGAGTGGATTTACTCTTTATGTTTGAAGTCACCATAATTTCATGTAATTCAAGAGTGAAAATTCTAGGCAAAAACACTCGCTCACATCTCAGACAGACGATAACCCGAACCAAACGGTAAATCAATTTATAGTAAATATAATACTATGTCTCGGGAGAGAAGTAATTTTAGCACGTACGTTGTGAGCTGAGCTAATGGCGGTCAGCTAGGAGCTAAACACCACATCCATGCGCCCATAACGCCAGGTGGAAAGCCATCATGCCCCCATCAGAGACATTAGAACGAGCCATGGGCGTGGCACAATCAGACTCAGGGATAACGGGATCATGGCCAATTACAAAAGCTGTTGTTAAATTTCACCCATTATCCAAGATGGAAAGACATTGGTCTATGAAAAATTAACGTTGAAACAACATATCAAATAACTGGCTACGATAATTGTGTCTTAATGATGTATTGTAATACTTATATACTATTTACAACATTTTGAGTGTGTCCAAATACTTGTTCACAAAATCTGGATTATCTCCAATTACAGGAGTTATTTTCATATTATTTTTTGACATCTCATCAAAGATGAAGAAGAATATGGAAGTCTGGGCATTTACGGGGCTGACGACCGTCATAGGCTGGTTTAAGTGATCACTTTACACACGTGTAACATTCACCAATTCTACCCATTATGGACAACCACACTACTCAAATTCTTGGAAGTTCTATATATATGAACCAATTTAGAAACCTTGTTCTTGAATCACTAGAACTTCACTAGAGACATCTATTGGTGAGATGTAAAGAAACTTTTTATTAAGCAGAAACTAGTGAAGTTCTAGTGATTCAAGAACAAGGTTTCTAAATTGGTTCATATATATAGAACTTCCAAGAATTTGAGTAGTGTGGTTGTCAATAATGGGTAGAATTGGTGAATGTTACACGTGTGTAAAGTGATCACTTAAACCAGCCTATGACGGTCGTCAGCCCCGTAAATGCCCAGACTTCTATATTCTTCTTCATCTTTGATGAGATGTCAAAAAAATATATATAATAATAATAATAATAATACTTGTATACTATCATTATCGTGTAAAATTACCGATGTGTGATAATTAAAATGAAGGGAAAACTTTTTTTTAATATTATTTGTATTATTTAATATTTAATACAGTGTTTTTGGATTATGTACACGTTGATGACACTACACGAAAAGATGAAGTTCTTGTCTAAATAATATAATTTCAAGTTGTACAATAAAATAACAACTACAATGATTAAAGAAAACACTTCGTTTTTTTCCACTTGAGTTTTATTATAGACTACATGTTTCAGAAGTTAAACTTCCATCATTCAGGTCTGTATAATAACATATAGTTATTATACAGACCTGAAACAATAAATAAAATAAAATAACAACTATACGAAATATCGTATAGTTTTTTCCATTTATAAAACATTTGACGAAATTGATATATTTTCTTAAAATACCGTTTTTGTAATGAAAAAATAAGGTTCTCTTCGGAATATCGTTTTGATAAGAAAAGAGTCAGAATTCGGAACTCACATACAAATGAAAGATTTTGTGCTAAATAAAAAAACTTAAATTCATCTCATCAATAGATGTCTGTAGTGAAAATCTAGTGATTCAAGCATACTGTTTCGAAATTAGATCATATATAATATATAGAATTTGAGTAGTGTGGTTATCAATCATGGTTACAATTGGTGAATGTTACATGTGTGTAAAGGGATCACTTAAACCAGCCTATGACGGTCTTAAGTCCCGTAAATGACCAGACTTCCATATTCTTCTTCATCTTTATTAAAACGTTAAAAAATTATAACTCCCCCTTATGTCTTGCCTAAGTGTCTTTTTTTTAATAAAAACATATAGAAAACGAAATTGAACAAATGCATACACAATACTATAAATATTTGTTAACATCATTAAACTAATGGAAGTAAAATATACTAACGCTTCCGGAATCCTTCAGAGTGGTTTTATTTTTTTAATTACACTCTTAGAGAAGAATTTCACAAAGCATTGAATGCAAATCATGAAACATGTACCATATAGTAAAAACGTGAGCAACAGTTTTTATTTTCGGAAGCACTATTAGATGGCAATTTGTAAAGATTACTCAGTTTCATGAACTCATCGTTCAAATCACTTAGTTTTAATGCTTTTAGAAGGTTTTTAATTGCCTCGTTGAAAGGTTCGCAAATAGCACATATCTAGTGTGATTAGACTCAATGTTGGGTAATAATATCAATTAACTTACATACCAATCAGCTAATGTTATTGTACCTGTTTATAACTTCATTTGAACATTTAAATTACTTAACATTTTCATAAAAATGCACGCAACATACTCACACACACACACTTACACATAACATACATACATATATATATGTATATATATATATATATATATATATATATATATATATATATATATATATATATATATATATATATATATATATATATATATATATATATATATATATATATATATATATATATATATATATATATATATATATATATATATATATATATATATATATATATATATATATATATATATATATATATATATATATATATATATATATATATGGTCAGGTAGGTCAGCAAGGATGGGTAAAAAAGATATGAAAATACTTAAATTACTTAACATTTTCATAAAAATGCACGCAACATACTCACACACACACACTTACACATAACATACATACATATATATATGTATATATATATATATATATATATATATATATATATATATATATATATATATATATATATATATATATGTGGTCAGGTAGGTCAGCAAGGATGGGTAAAAAAGATATGAAAATACTTATCAAATTGTATTGCAACAAACATAAACAATAAATAATAAGTGTAAGTCCCTCTCCAAGCACAAGGGCTCAGTCTCTTAATTGGAGAGAGCTGCGTTATTGACTTTAAGATTGTAAGTAGAAATATCTAGGAAATTCATAAAAATTATTTAAAAAGCTTTTGGAACTATATTAAATAACAAAAAAACACCCTCATCATACAGTTACATATGCCGCCCTCCAATAAATTTTCCATTACGTAATTCAAAGCGACTCTCAGATTTGTAATTTTTTGGTCAAAATTCAGGTGTCTTGCGCAGAGACCTATGCACTATTCAGTCAAAAGAAGGTAATGGCTATTTCCACAAGTATGTATCTAATGACAGCCGATGGGCATACAATGAGATTGCCGTATGCTAATTCAGAATGTGTGTTCTCACAAAGCATCAATCATTGAACACGTCGTTCTCTCAAGTATAGTACCTACATATAGTGCCTCGTCTCTCCGTTGAGTACGCTTTATCAGGTATAACACAAGAATACAATGTTATGTAGGTACTTGCGACCGCTGGAGTGCCGAAGGGCCGATATTTGGAGATAGAAATGCAAGTAGGACAAGATGAGTCGCCGGTTGGAATAATATAGTGTGAGAACGATAGCCATTTTCTTTGTGTTATTAATAAAGTAAAAGTCCTGTCGTATACCATATATATACATATTATATGTGTATACATATATATATATGTATTATATGAGTACATGACATTGATCATATATACATATCGCTAACTCCTTTCAACAACGTCATATATCAAAAAACTTGATTTTTCAGGAGATCGGTTTCAAAGCTTAAGAATATAATAAAATGTATTAAAAATAAATATCAACCCACTTATTGAACTTTTTACTGTGCAACAGATTTTTTTAGGTAAAACCTGAAGGTTTTTTCTCCATTTAAAAAATATTCTGTTTATTTAAAAAAATAATTAAACAATACCTTTTCTTCAAAATGCAAAAACAACACTTTCTGCCCTGTAGCGGGTAAATATTTAGTTTAAAATATGCCGCTTTTGCTGGGATATAGCACATTTTCTGGGCATTCCGAAAACATGCACAACTAAAAATTGACGATTTTTTATAAATGACGTTGTTGAAAGGAGTGAGCGTTATATATGACTTCTAAAAGTTGAGTAGTGTGGTTGTCAATCGTGGGTAGAATGATGAATGTTACACGTGTGTAAAGTGATCGCTCAACTAGCCTATAACAGTTCGTAAACCCTGTAAATATCTAGATTTCCTTATTCGTCTTCATCTTTGTTGAGATGTCAAAAATGCTAAAAAACTCCTATGTTGATAAACCCAGATTTGTGACTAAGGATTTGGACACTCAAAATTATAAGCTGCATTAAAAAAACTGAAAATAATGTTTTCAGGCGTCTCCAAATACTTATGTAGAATAATCCCTTTAGGATCTTGCAAATATCTAAAGAAAACGGTCTCTTCTTAATAAAAGCTTTCTCAAACCAACCATGGATGACTACAGTGAACTTATATGTAAAACGTTATGAGTTGTACGATATATCTAGGAGTTTGTTGTTGAAAAATTTTATTAGTGTGGTTGTCAATCACGGGTACAATGGTGAATATACCTGTGTAATATTATCACTTGACCAGACTTTTTTTTTTGCATTTTTTATTTACCTTGCTTATTATGTACAAGGTTTATAGATCATTTAGTAGATTTTTGTTTCTTCTATCTAATGAAATATGTTTTTATTTGAATCTGTGTCGGGAACAGGAGGGGTGATCTAGTGTGGGTCAAATAGGAACTTCTCAGCATTTGCTCATTGCTGGGAGGAAACCACGTAAAACTCCTCACTTGACCAGACTATGAGAGGTCGCAAGCCCCTGTAAATACTTTTATATTCTTCTTCATCTATGTCGAGATGTCAAAATAATAACAATAATGATAATAATAATAATAATGATAAATCTCTGCGGTCGCTGTTAGATGTACCTCGTAGAATCTGACACAAATAAACCGTTGAAACGTGAGAGAGTTACACTTGTGAATGGTGAGTAGGTAGGTACACTACACTCTAGCGCAGAGAATAATACCATAAAGTAATATATTCGTATATGAATATTGTAGATAGCTGTGAAGTTGGCTACAATGCATCTCTTAAAAGCTCAGGTCAAGCTAACGGAAGGGTTTACGAGAATTTAAAAATGAAAGTGTCAAATTG
Source organism: Brachycentrus maculatus (assembly GCF_059751285.1). Taxonomy (NCBI): domain Eukaryota; kingdom Metazoa; phylum Arthropoda; class Insecta; order Trichoptera; family Brachycentridae; genus Brachycentrus; species Brachycentrus maculatus. The sequence continues at coordinate 513,702 of NW_028280993.1, read as the reverse complement.
AAGAATAGAGAACGTGGAGAGGCTTTTAAAGAACGAGAAAAGGTTTTTAATATCACAGGCAATTTAAGGAATATTTATTTTCAATTAGTCTCGATATTTGAAATGTATTTTATACATCAATCAACCCTTTCCTCACTATCCTACCTGCAGACAAACCTATGAAATAAAGAGCTATGCGAGTTATTATATTTGCATGATTTTTAAAGGCTGAATTATGTTAGGCTATATGAGTGACTATATGAGTGTCAGTCTGCCTCCGTGGTGTAAAAGTTAACGTGTTTAGCTGCCGTGAAAATAAATAGTAGCGATTCTACATTCGAATATTTATTTAATATTACCCTGGACTGGTCCCCGAAGCGCAGGAGTGATCATTTTGCCTTCGAGTAAGTAAATATCAAAATAATACTGCGTCAATACGATGCAGTGGCTTATGCACTATTGGGTGAAAATAAGGGTTAAAGGAAAGAAGGGTTTTACATTGAGATCGATTATCGCCAAATGCAAAACGAATTCAAGAAATATTTCTTTTCAATTGGTCTCGGATATTTATAATATATTTTTTTACATTTATCACTCCTTTTCTTACTAGGATACTAATTGCAGACCAGTGGCGTGCACAGAAAATTAATTCGGGTAGGCAGTAAAGGTAGGTAGTAAGGTAAGCTAAGTACTACTTAGTAAGGAAGGGTAGGTACTAGTTGCGTCTGTATATTATGTCACGCGGGTAAGTTAGGATAGGCACTGCTTTTCTGTCTATATCAAATGCACGCCCTGATGCAGACGAGCCTCTGAAATAAACGGGTATATTCCATCAAAATATTGATTTTTAAGCTTGAATTATGTCATGCTATATGAGTGAAATACGATATCTGTTTGGATTATATAAAATATTGCTCTTTTTGATGAATCCAAGGCTATTTATTACGAACAACTTTACGATGCCATGAGTGATTTTTATTGTGTAATAAATATCATAATTTGTTTTGACTTTTTCACTAGTCTCAGGAGTGCAACGAAAGGTCAGGCAATACAGCGAGTATCTGTATAAATAAAACACTTTATACTAAATATAAACTCGACGATAACTACTCGAGAATGTACGCTTGAGTTAGTGCCGAGATGAAAATGAACTTGACTTTTAAATGACGTAATGTTGAGAGTATTGTTATTTTTATACGAATATTTAAGCAAATAATATTGATGCACATATAAGGAAAACATTGATTGAAAATTTAAAGGAAATTTTAAATCATTAAGTAGCAATTTCTTTTGAGTATTTAGATTCATAAATAGCGATTAATTTAATTTAAGAATGTTTTTAACAACAAAATCATTTAATCATTGTAACAAAATCAATAGCATTAAGCAATAGTACTTTAAGTTTTAATGGAGTCCTAGATTAGAGCCTTAAGGGACCACCAATAAAAAATATTTCAGCTCTAAAAATTTAAGGTAAAAAAGAAAAACGTACAACACGTCTGTTTGATTTGATGTTACTCTAGCTTAGAATTGAGTTTTTAGCGGTAAATCATTTTTAACAATTAATAAAAAAAAATTAAATGTGTGTGTACAATATAATATTTATTATTACTCTTATGTGTTTATTATTATGTGTTTTTATACATATATTGCGCGAAGTATATACAATTTGTAATTTAAATACTATACCTTTACTATGACCTAAAATATATTGTATACCCACACACAGGCAATGCCTTTGTGGGATCTTTTTTCTGTATTCATATTTTATTCATTTTTTTGTATTTGAATTTATGTCATGTTTGTACAATGCAAAAGAATTTAAAATAAAGAGAAAAAATACGTTTTCACCATTTACTCGAACCACAATTTTTCACTCAGACCTACATACTGGGTAGACCTTGAAAATCATAAATTGAAACTTGTCACCAACATTCATCAATTTATTTTTTACATGTCATACACTCGTGTCACCAGCATCACTCCTCATAGTGTACATATAAGATACTATTGTAGAATGACCAAGAGGTACAATTATCTAGGTTTTTAGAAATTTCATAATCAGTATCCTTTTTTCGTTGGTATCTTTTAATTTTATTGTATCAGTAAAAGCCGTGTTATTGCGTGTCAATATAATACCTAAGGTCGCTCGTTCATAGACTGCGTTCTAAGTACTTATTTTTATGATGTGATTGAATTTACGTGACTAATATCTATCACATTAGGATTAAAAGTTGCCTAATATGATCACACCTGTAATTTAAAAGTTCACACAAGGTGAAGATAATATATTTATGGCTTATTACCTGCGGTCTAGGACCATCGACAATCATTATTATATTATTACATTTAACATTACATGGATCGTAAGTACCGATCAATATCATTGATAAAAACGCGTCAGAAAATGTATGTGCAATCGAAATATTATTTCGCAATAAAAAAGGGAGCGTTCTGCTATATTTTACTGTTCAATAATATTTTTAATACTTTTCTCGGCTGCTTATAAACACATTTTTGTACTCACATTAAAGTGGTGTTTATAAAATTCGTTGTGGGTGTTGTGATACAATATGTGTTGGTCAAACAGCGTCACGATATATTAACAATATTTTGAATGCGAATATTTGTGTACACAAATACTGGATTTTTAATAAAAAATGGTTGGTTTTAAGATGTTCACCATAAAAATTTTTAAACATATATGAAGAAGTTATTAAGTCGGAAAACTGGGTATTTACAGGACTTGATACCTCTCACATGCTGGTAAATTGTATACAATTAAAATATTGTTACGAAACTAATTAATTAAAAAAAAATTAAAAGGCGTATGTTATGGCCATCTAAAAACAAGACTTTACTTGCTTTAGCAAAATTGATAAAACGTATTGTAATCTTGAATAATTAAAAAATACATATTTTATGAAGATTTTTAAATATTTGTCCGCCTTCATAAAGTAGCGTGCGCATGTGGCTACCTTGTTGAAGGTCCCAGGTTTGATTCCTGGGAGGTTCAATCATCAGTAATTTTAGACACTAATATATATATATATATATATATATATATATATATATATATATATATATATATATATATATATATATATATATATATATATATATATATATATATATATATATATATATATATATAATACAAATATATATATATATATATATATATATATATATATATATATATATATATATATATATATATATATATAATAGCACCCTGCACTGATTACTGAAACGCAATACGAATCTATCTTGCCTTTCTGAATTTCTTGCATTTGATGGCATGCAATGCCCCATGCACAACTGGGTGTAGATAATGGATAGAAGAATAAATTTTTGTATTAAATGACTTTTGACAAAGTAGAAGATTAAGTAACATTATCTTTACGAGACGCGACTTGACTTACAAGAGACACTGCCTACTTCCCAACTCGACTAATCTCCAGAGTCCTTTAAGATTTTCAAACCCGATAATTGTTTTCCCCGTTTGTCCAAAACACGTTCCAGTGGAGGCTTCGCAGGAAGCGGTGATCTGTTCAGCCAAACCGCAGACCACCCTGCCATTAGATTCAAATTATCGGCCACATCATCGAAGATCAGAGAAACCGGGTGCTTTCGGAATACCACCCACTAAAAACGCTCTGAATGCATAACGACTTCCGTAAATTTGAAATCCACCGATTTTTGCGGTCAAATCGCAAAGCATCAAGGGGTTCTTATAATAATTGGTATTTTTTGTCAAAATGCAACCATTCCATCTCAATGAGGTAATAATGCCGAAGTTTGTATGCTGTCGCACCTAAAAGCATAGCTGGGATTCAATATGAAATATTACGCTCCAACTAGGTCGATTTTATTATTTATTTTATTTTACTCAGTTAATACAACTTTTTCTTAAAATCAATTGTGATACATTCCGCATCATTTTCAAAGACAGTCTTGTAACGTAAAGAAATAGTGGTATATACCAAGTCAAATTTTAATGAAAAATAAATATTATCACAAAGTGACTGCCGAATAATTGATCAATAATTTTAACATAAGATATTATTTAATGTATTTTTACATTAATATTATAACTGTATTTTAATATTTTCATCAATAATTATTTCAATTATTTTTTTATAGTGCCTTATATTTGTGTCTCGTCGTTTGATGACCCCCAAATATTATAAATAAATAACTAATCTCTACTTCTTGGCTTTGATTAGTAATGTCTAAGGTATTCTTAAATAGGACTTTATTCCTTATTATCAGTAAGATAAAGTAAAGATTTATTGTAAATGGTGAAAATATCTAATAGAAGTAAAGTTAAAGTTATCTACAATATGTACATAGTAAAAGCCTAAGTAAAGTGTCTAAATTCTAGTAAATTGGGAGAAACATAACGATTTTATCTTTTATCGCTTCCAATCCGACTATTTATAATGATATTGTACTGAGAATGATATAAGAAAGGAATGTAAGGCTGAACAAAAAATAATTGAAAAGATTAGGAAGAGTTCTTTAAGGTGGTATGGACATGAGGAGCGAATGGATAGCGAGAGAATGACTAAGAAAATATATATGGCGAATATGAGCGGGAAAACAGAACGAGGACGACCGAAAAAGACTTGGCAAGATCAGATGAATTAGAACCTAAAATCTGGTGATGTCAAAAGTCTGCGTAATCGAAGGCCATGTATGACTAGATGTATGGATGTGAAGGAGGCGAGGAGTGTATGTCAGGACAGAAGAGTGTGGCGTTCTATCCTTTCTGCCTACCCCTGCGAGGAAATGGCGTGATGGTAGTAGTAGTAGTAGTAGTATTTAGTGATTTAAATATTTAAAATAATCGCTTTATGATTGCTACGTTTAAAATATTGGGTAATTAAACATAATAATACAACGGTTTTGTTCGAGCGTTGTACAAACAGCATGTTAATTTATTGGCATAATAGTATTAGAGCCAATAAAATTTGTGTATCAGGAAGAAATACTAACTTATTTACGACTTAAGGATTTAATTTACAATACCTAGCTTAAGTTTGTGTCAAAACAGTGCGCTAAAAAAGCTAATGAGACATTTGATAAGCTGTCGATGAAATCCGGGTATAAATTTTCTTTCTTAAGGGGTCTTAAAATAATTCAGGAATATTCGCGTTGGGGCTTAAATAAATGCACAAAATATTATCAGTATTTATACTTATATCGGTTTATGTCATTTAAAACATCGTAAATAATCATTTTTTGAATACCTATTTTTCTTGATTTTTAATGTTTTATGAAAATAATCAGAAAGTCATTCTTGATCTATCATCTACATACTCGTATATGTATATTGATTTTTATTCATAACACATTGGTTCTCTATGTTTCTTTTTCGAGGAGATTTTTTTAAACGATTATCCTGATAAATGAAAGAGTCACAAAAAAATTAGATTTGACTGGATACATTTGGTAAAATTACCTCTAAATTCAGGATTTCAAAGTTTTTTAGAGCAAATGACGGGTTAAATATTAAAATTTAAAAATAAAAACAAAGTCATGTAATTGTGGTGGTTACTTCTGATCATTATTATATTCTAGATACATCCGGCAATACGTTGCCGTGCCTTAGTCAAGTTAAATGGAAAAGAAAAAAATTGGAAAGCATACATTTCTAATATGTTTGATTTCACTATGCTTATGAATCAATGAAAATAAATATTAAAAAATATCAAACAAAAATTGCAATCAAAAATATTGAAAATATTTATACTAGGTGACACTAGCTATCGAGGAGCATGCTGTCCGTCATGAGCAATGTTTAGATTGCATGAGTTGCTCTTACATTCAACAGGTGGCGCTGCCATTTCAGCAAAAAGCTGTTTAAAAAATACCTGTCATAGGTGTATACAAAACACGCGCATATTCGAATACAAATTGTATTAAAATTTCAAAGTAATCGGTGAATAACTATTAGCGCCCTTGAGGTAGTATTTTACGAAAATGGCGCTATATAATTTAACCAGATATTTAATTATTATTGAGAGACTTAAGGTTTTGAACAGAACAACATTTATATTTTTATTTAAATACAAAGCAAAGCAATACATTAAGAGTTTGTTAGAATTAAATTTTTATTAACATTTTTTTCCGGTTTCATAAAAATTACTACTGAAAAACAGATCTCAATCAAACCCACGTGAATATGTTCCAACTAGTACGAGGACTAATTAATATTGCTACATACATTATGGTAAGAAATTAGAATCCTTTTTGCAATATGGACAGCCGAATGTAATAAAAATAACAATCAAATCATTATTGAATGGAATTCAGAATGTGACACACATAACTCAGACCTCAGACCTTAATAAGAATAACGAGTTCACGACAAGTGTTAGTATAGTCCAAACTGGTTATAATGCACCGCCATTACAAACGAAATGGAAATATTGTTTAATTAATCGACTCAGCAGTCACTATGTGGTAAAATATATCCAATTTTTATTTTAGTTTTACTTAGTTAATACCACTAGTTCTTAAAATCTTCATCATCTACTATGACACGCGTTTCGATGCATTCCGATGCATCATTTTTAAACACCGTATACCATACTGTCTAGTAGTGTGAAATAAAACTCAATTAGTGGTCCAATACGAGTGTTTAATTTTTAATAACCGTTAACAATGTTTGAAAATATTTGAGAAAACATGCATACATTTTATTCCAGTTTTTTTGTTATTGTTTCATACTATCAAATACATCGGGAGCTAGAAACACAAAATTTAATCAATTGATACCAAATGTAGCACTAATCGGCGTTTAATAATCGAATCGAAAATCTGAATCGTAACGACTTATTGTAAAGAAGAAAATTGATGTCATAATGACAGATAGAAAATGCGTGACGTAACAGAGATACTCTATGACTATTAATCGTTATTTAAAAAAATTACCATTGATCGTTTTTTTTAAAGCGGTCCATAGATCATTGAAATGAAATCGCCTTTTTATATGTACCATCAAAGGCGTGCATTCTATATGGGCAGAAAAGCAGCGCCTATCTTGGATTACTATCGGCCCATATAGAAACACGACCAGTGCCTACTATGCCTTATCCTTACGAAACCTTTAAAAAAAGTCAATTCATAGTAAAATCGGGAAACAATTTTATATTGTTTCACATTTTCAATCAATTTCGCAACTTAATTTTTTTTAAATGCTTAGCTAGAGCAAATCTGTCAGGAAGCCTAGATGCTTCTGTATCAGATCGGGGCATGCGGTGGGACAGCTTTCAATATCCTTACAAAACCCTTCTGCCTACCCGGATCAAAAACTGTGCACGCCACTGTGCACCCGATGGTGCATAGGGCACTGCATCGTTTTGACGCAGTGTTATCTTGATCGTTAACAGATGAAGGCAAGGTGATCACTCCTGATCCAGTGTGCACCATATATATATATATATATATATTATATACAGGTTACTTTTTAAGCTTATGTCACCGTTCATATGAAATTGATCAAAGGGCCACTTTATACGTAAAAACGGTTGCATTAGCGAAATTGGGGTCGCCAATTCCAATAAGTGAGCTCAAGCCGATAATAGTCGAACCTTACGTCTGTCTCATTCGCTCCCTCGCGAGGACAGGCGGGACGGAGAGAGACGGCGATACAGAATGCGAGCAGTTTCACGTACCATACAATAACTAAATGGATTGGAATAGTATTACGGATTACAGAATTGTATTATGGAATACTTCATACTGCGGTCGGCTTTCGCAAACTGTCTGCAGTGAAATAGGGCAACACTGTTCGATGGAAAATAATGCTATTGGAACCTTTTGTATGAGTGATCGTGATATTTTCATGAAGGGATTATTCGCTAACACACAAATCATTCCACAGGACCACCAAAGGGGTCACATATCTTTTCGCGCTGATTTTTGTTTAAATAATTTCAATTGGATATTTTTTGGTTTTTTTATAATACATATATATTTTTTACAAATACTGGTAATTACCAACGTACTTATTTATCTTTGTTGAGATATATATTTTTTTATTTGGCCTTAACTTTATGGAACAACATGATGATTTTTTTATATATAAAAAAAATATACAAAAGACCACGTTTGAGTTTATCAATGTAAACACAACTAGTTTCGAGAAAAAAGTGATGCTCTTATCAAATAAAAATATACAAATTATGGATGGTCTTTGTTTTCACTTGTTTATGCGAAAATCTGTAGTTCTCGAAACTAGTCGTGTCTACAATAATTAAAGAAAACACTTCGTTTTTTACCACTTGAGTTTAATTATAGACTACATGTTTCAGAAGCTAAACTTCCATCATTCAGGTCTGTATAATAACTAAAATATAAAATATAAAATTAAATTATGAATTATCTTGAAAATTTAGAAATACAAAAAAACCTGAATTCTAATAATAATTTATTAAATAATATATTGTTTCAAAATTCTTCGCCATTGCTTTCAATTTTTCCTTTGTTTTCAAACTCCGTTCCTTGACTAACCCCTTCCCCTTACTTTCCCCCTATCCTTATTTATAGAACAATTTTATATTTTATATTTTAGTTATTATACAGACCTGAATGATGGAAGTTTAGCTTCTGAAACATGTAGTCTATAATTAAACTCAAGTGGTAAAAAACGAAGTGTTTTCTTTAATTATTGTAACATGTCTTACCACAAAGTTAATGCCGAAACAATAAATAAAATAGTCGTGTCTATATTATGTTTTAAACTCAAAGGTGGTCTTGTATAAGTGTTTTTTTAAATAAAAATCTTGATAAACGATTTATGCTTTTATAAAATGCCCACTGACTCATTTTAGACAGTGATACAATTTTCCTGTTCGTAGAACAACCTCTTCTTCCTCATATTGCACCTGCCGGAGTGACCATGAAAGACTGTGATCGATAAAAACTATCTATCCAATATGATCATGCGGTTGACATAAAAAGACTTAACCACAAACCCCACAAAACAAAAAATCCTCAAGTTTACCGACATTCCTTGGTTTGCATTTGCCGCCAAAAAAACGGAAAATTGCTCGATATTTTGCATAAATATTGTAAAACCAGTTGAGTTCGGTTGAAATAATTTTGATATCATTCGATCAGTGATAATCGGTCTCGTGTGGAGCGAAGTGTCGACGTCTACATTGTTGGCGGTTCTAGAAGGAATGCGTTGAAAAAGTTGTTTGGAACTAATACGGAGTGGTCACTTTCAGATCAATCAACTTTACTTTATTTTAAAATTTATGTACATTACGAAGTTATCTCGTTATTCGAGTATTTATTTTACTAGTAAAAAGTAGGTTAGGTTAAACCTTATCATATGCATTAATAAATTCTCATTTATTTATTTATTTATTTTATGTACTTTATGTACAGAAAAAAATGTACATTGGCAGGCTTATTACTAAGAATATCTTCATGCATTATCATCCAACTAATACCTTATATAGCTGTTTGCAATCAGAGGGTAGATAGTGGTTGAAAATAAAGTACATTTAAGAGTTCATATAGCGTCATAAGTAAACGGTAGATGGTATAAACAAATTCTGTTTACATTAAATAAAAGGGCGCTTTTTATGACAGGTATACTATATCGCTCACTCCTCTCAACATCATATATAACGTTAATTTTTAGTTTAGTAGTTATGTTTTCGGAATGTCCAGAAAATTTACTATATCCCAGTAAAAGCGGCATATTTTTAAATTAATTTTTACCCGATACAGGGGTATAAAGTGTTGTTTTTGCATTTTTAAGAAAAGGTGTTGTTTAATTATTTTTTTAAATAAACATAATTGTTTTCTAATGGAGAAAAAACATTCAGGTTTTACCTTAAAAGATCTGTTGCACAGTAAAATGTTCAAGATGTGGCTTGATAATTATTTTTAAAACGTTTTATTGTATTTTAAAAATGTAAAAACAATCTCCTGAAAAATCAAGATTTTTTTATATATGACGTTGTTGAAAGGAGTGAGCGATATATACATATATAACTGCTTTAAAACACTGTTTTATAGCAATAAACCCGCTACCGTACCACACCCTCTATGCTAGAAATTCAATTATATGAACATTATTAGAACCAATTTCAAAGCTTGCGAAACCAGTATTTGTTATTAACGGACAATAAAAAATTTCATTTTTGATAATCAATATAAAGAGAGCACATCGTGAGAAGTTAAGTACTTAGTATTTCCTCTTTTTACTTTATGATGCGCAAAGGAAATACTTTTAATTAAAACAAACTCTTTAATAAACGCTGATCGTTAATAAAATTTTATAGTCTTTTCCCTATTAAAAAGTGTGAATAACTGACATTTAAATAATAATAAAAAAGACCCATTTTGTAAAAGTGTAGTGCAATAATCATTAATCATGTTCTGTTATCGTTTTCTAGTATCCAATACCATTTGGTGATAATTGAAGCAGCTAAGGTAAAAAGGAGATTGTTCTATTTTCTTTAATATTTGAAATATTTATATAGGTACCAAAAAATGACGTAAAGGGTATCACTAATATTGTAGAGAAGCGCTTTATATACCAAAATCAATTTGAGCATTTTATACAATGTATGTTTACAAAGTAAGACCATTTTTTTAATGATAAATATTTTTGTTTTTATTATAATCATACATAATTCAATTTCTTTCGAGAACTGAGCAGCACTAAGTTGAAGTGGAGTGAATTCAAAACCAATAAACTCTGACTATGAAGTATGAAGTATGAGTTTTACTTTTCAACTGTAGATGAAAACATCTGTAGTTTTCGAAACTAGTCATGCTTATTAAGTGGTATTATACAAGTGTTTTTTTTTAATATCAATATGTCATTCCACAGAGTTAATGCCGAATCAATAAATAATATAACAAGAATTGAGTTAAACAGTACATTTATATAATGTTAATAAATATTTCAATAAATGTAAAGTTTTCTGTCCGCCTCCGTAGTGTAATGGTCAGCACGCTCGGCTACCGTTCTGGAGGTCCCGGGTTCGATTCCCTTGGAGGGGGGGAGTTAAATAAATAGAAGTGATTTTTTCACTCTAATATTTATTCAATATTACCCTAAACTGTGGTACCAGGAGAGGACTAATCACCTTTCTTTCATGTGTCAACGATGAATATAACACTGCGTTTATATGATGCAGTGCCCTATGCACCATTGGGTGCGGATAAGGGTTCGAAGAAGATGTAAGTTTTTTTATTATTTTTTACAAAAAAGTATAATATGGCACTTGCCTCCTTTGCACCTTTCCTGTCTCAATTAACTAAATTTATTTAATCAAATCCGCGATCTAAAAACGCATCGTTAAAAGCGAAACCCTCTCGGGTAGGTAGCTGGTCGGATTACAATTCCTTCGCGAATGGGTGAAAGTGGAAGTATGGCGATAAATCAGAACTAATCATATATAATTTGAGACAAGCCTCTCTTGAGGCGGTCCACAAAACAAGAAAATAACGTAAATAATTATATGCAAAAAATATGCGTAGATAATAGTCAGCTGTGAAAACACATGCTTCTACCTACAGTGTAAGTAGAACCACATTTTTTTGGATTCGATCATTCAAATCTAATCTTACTAACTCACTAACCACCACGCCGCTTCTCGCAGGGGTCGGCATAGAGTTTAGAACGCCACACCATTCTGTCTTTGAAATATGCGCGATCGAAGATGTCGTTAGGTGGGGAAGGCAACGAAGAATACAATGGTATGCGCATGTGAGAGACGAATTGCCAGCTGGGCATCGACATCGCAGGAGGCTGATCTCCCTTAAAAACAGGCCACAAGGCCTACACCAAGAAAAAGAAATTTTATTGACTGCATTGAACAAATTTTGTACTTATTTACGGGCAACTGATTTATTGCGAAAACGTATTATAATCAAAACCTAGCAAGGCGAAAAAGCTAACGCAAATATAAATTAATTCATAAAAATCTTGTTTCGATTTATATTACGGCCCAGTAACCAACAGCTAGCAACTTATTTTATAAACCCAGGTAACATTAAACATAACTGTTATTTTTATACATGGTTTTAGTAATGAAAAAAATGTATGGTTTTGAAAACAGAAGAGTTATTGAAAGGTAAGGAGTTTAAAAAAAATTAAAAAATAATTTTCAATACATATTCTAAAAAAAAATTAGGAGTCGTAACTATCGGCGGGTATGTATAAGGAGATGCATGAGCATGGAAGAGGCGAAGAATGTTTGCAAAGACAGAGTGGTGTGGCGTTCTATTCTCTCTGCCTACCCCTGCGGGGAAGCGGCGTGATGGTTAATTAGTTAGTTTATATTCTTAAAAAAATATAATATTCTAAAAAAAAAATATTTAAATATATATTCTAAAAAAAATGTGTGTAAGAAGAGGGTGTAAGAAAAAAGGGTGTGCATGAAGAGACGTGTGGCTTGATGAATTCTTTGTTTGTGAGTACGGCCTTAGGAAAAATACGTGTAAACGTAATTATGAATTAGGTAAATCATTATTTAAAGTCAACTGTTTTTTTTTTCAGAATTTCTCAACCACTTCCGGATTGATTGGAAGCGTTGACTAGTAATTATTCCTCAGACCACTGCGTCCGGTAATGGCCCTTGCAGTCTCCCGAAAAAACGCGAACCACACTAAAAGCAGGTTCCACACGATATGCAAATCCCCGGCGGCTGAAGGTCGAGGCATGCGAGTCGAGCAATTTAACAGTTATGGCAACAAAAATACAACAGCAAAAAACGTCCATTGCGGTAATGTTATTCAACAATGCAGAACTATTTACTTTATTTAAAAATGTATTAGTAAAAAATGTCTTTCCGCATATCGAGTTGGAATTACATTATGTACGTGTGTGCTCACGTATTTGTATCTCGTCTATCTGAGGCGCTCTGAAGTCTGCTGATGTACTCAATTATATAGATCTTTAAACGATATACAATATCGCATACATGTTGTTCTTCAACTTATACGTATTAAAAATCAAATTGGATGTTTGACAAATCGAATTGGACGTTTAACAAAACAAATTGGACGTTATATTGTAATTTATATATTTAAAAAAAGTTCTTGTAACCCTTATCCACCCCCAGTGGTGCATAGGGCACTGCATCGTATTGACCCAGTGTTATCGTGATCTTTACTTGCACGAAGGCAAGGTGATCACTCCTGCGCTTCAGGAATTAGTCAAGGGTAATATTAAATAAATATTTGAGTGTAAAATCAATAATATTTATTTTCACCCCCCTCCCTCTGGGAATCGAACCCGGGCTGCCGTGCCAAGCACGCTTACCATTACACCACGGAGGCGGACATTTTTTTAAAAAGTAGTGCTCATGTTTCGAAGCAGTATTGAAAATCTTGTCCGAAAACTTGAGTACACATCGCGCGCACAGACTATGACATCGCGCCGGCTTGCCAACTTGACGACCGACGCACTTGCAAGTCTTAAGAATAAAAGATGTGGGCAGGTATTTACACTGACGGTATTTGTAGTAGTAATTTGAATACCTTTTATCATTTTTTTTTAAATACAATATAACGTCCAATTTGGTTAGTAAAACGTCCAATCAAAAGTGAAAAACCTGTATAATCAATTATGTAGATCTGTCTACGATAAACAATATCGTATATCTATTACACTAGCTTACAAAAAAAGTAATACCTAGAAAAATCATAATCATGTTTTTCTAGACCCGGGTTAAATATAGCAATTCGGTAACTATATTTGAATACTGGCATATGAAATCACAGCCATTTAATAAAAACCGCTTTGTATTTTTAGAACTGTGTGTTTATGATACATTTGAACAAACATTTCCTGGTACTTGAATTTTTTAACAGTAATAATACTTGTGTATATGTATTTTTTATATTGGTATACAAGTACGTATATTTTTATGACTTATTCTGGAATAATTGTTGTGTGTCGAAGAGCGCGATCGCGCTTCTAGATAATTCTATCGAAAATGTATGATAGTAAAATGGTTAAAAGACTTAATAATTTTTATCATAAATATAAAATAATTCGATCGAAAACAATGAATTATTTTACCCCAAGGGTGTCTCAGCGAAACCTTTGTCAAAACTTAATGAAATTAAAACTTTGTTTTTAGCTACTTTTGTTTGGTACTTTTCTGTCAAAATTTTTGGACAAGAACCTTGTCATATTTAGGGATAGATGTACATGTCCATCCCTGAATATGACAAAGTTTGTGTCGAAACCAGTTGAATAAAAGTACCAAAAATTAATGAGGTTAAAAACAAAGTTTGATTTTTATTTTATAAAGTTTCATTAAAGTATCTGTAAAAAACATTCAAGAAAACACTTTATCCTTTTGTAGGATGTGTTGGTTCAATTCCAGACAGATATTAAATAAATTTATTAATTATTCCATGTAATGCTTTTTTGTAATATTGTTTTATTGAACTACGAGCAACGTTTTTATCTTACAGACATCTCAAACGTAAAACTTATCGACATTCGTGTAATTTTTCATCAGGATAACGCCATATGGATTGTTTTTAAATAACCTAAGCTAAGCTAAGTAAGAAGAAATAATATACAAATGACTAACGTAAAATGTACCAAAACATTTGAAGTGGAAAGAAGAGTTTTTCATACCAATACATTTGATATTAATTTGCATTTTGTTTACATTAAAAATATATATTTAATAAATTTTTTTAAAAAGTCAATATTTATGTAGCTGAGAATCAATATTAACATATAGATGCCCCTATTTGCATTTTAAGTTAATTTACTAATTATTCTAATTAATTTCAAGATCAAAATGTCAGACTCTTTAGCTTAATGCGGAGATTGAAGAATCCTGATGAATGATGAAGGTGTTCAATTTAAATATAGAAATGAGGACGATATTAGAAAACTGTAAATCATCCACAAAATAAAAACAAAAAATTGTTTTTGCCAAAATAATGAGCTAAACGTATTTTTATAATAACGTTTAGAACAACATTTTGAGTGTGTCCAAATACTTGTTCACAAAATCTGGATTATCTCCAATTACAGGAGTCATTTTCATATTATTTTTTTGACATCTCATCAAAGATGAAGAAGAATATGGAAGTCTGGGCATTGTCATTGGCATTCAGCCCCGTAAATGCCCAGACTTCCATATTCTTCTTCATCTTTGATGAGATGTCAAAAAATAACGTTTAGAACCATATCCTTAACATGAAAATATATTTAAAATCACTAAACTCAATACATGCATATGTACCTATTATCTGAGAAACCTTTTCATATGAAAATTTAAATTGTGCTAATAATGCATACATGGTATTTGGTATCTAAATATTATACTAAACTAACAAACTAACAAACCATCACACCGCTTCCCCGTAGGAATAGACAGAGAGCCCCAATCTGTCCTTGCAAACAATATTCGCCTCTTCCACATTCACGCATTTCCTCATAAATACCCGACAATTATTCCTAATCCTGAACGGACCACTTTCAAGTATTTTAAATACTTGATCATTATACCTTAGATAGAAATACTAATCGCAATATACACGTATTATCTGATAATATTTTTTACAAGAAAGTTTAAAGTGTGCAAATAATGCACTCATATATTTGGTATAAAATAAACTAACTAACCATCACGCCGCTTCCCCGCAGGGTTAGGCAGAGAGAATAGAACGCCACACCATACTGTCTTTGCAAACATTCCTCGCCTCTTCCACGTTCATTAATCTCCTCATACACACCCGCCGATTGTTTCGACTCCTAACCTGACCGCTTTCAAGTATTTGGCACACCTGACCGTGCCAAGTTTTGCTCGGTCTTCCTCTGCTACTTTTTTCAATTACAGTAGCATCATAAAATAAACGTTAACAATTAATTAACCGGCGATAAATTACCATATTATTTTGGCATGATATTCCCGAATAATTGTCATAAATTTGCGTGCAAACCCATCCACAAAGCACAGTTTTCAGTCACTAATTGATCGGTATTATTTTGGTCCACCGATATATATACGTAAACTTTCGCGACGCGCGGTGTTTACAATGCAGTATTATGACTCTACTATGATCTCGCGCAGACGGCTCGCCCGGCGGAAGGCGCTGTTCGACTGGCGAGCGGCAGATAGCGGCCGCTGCGGCCGCAGGTGGAGCGGAGAAAGAAAACACGGATTGGCGCGGGGCCGTTTCAGGTGCAGGTGAAAACGCACGAAACGGGAGGGCAAGCAGCAAACCCGGCCCTTATTATGACGTTTTTTTAACCCTCTCCTATATTAAGGCGGGATGGATTTCTAATATTTATTCCAACTCCTTTTTCCGCAAACAAATTTTCATAATAATTTGAATTTTTAATTGTAAAATCTTTTTATTCCTTCCAACTCTTGCTACTCGACCAAATTTTCAAAATAAAATGATATTTTTATTTTATAATCTGTTTATTTTTAATATTCCTTCCAACTCTTGCTACTATCTACTACTTTTCATAATAATTTGAATTTTTGATAATACAAAAATGGATCTATATTTTCTCCACAGATATAAGAGATATTTATGAAACGTTGGCATAAATGTTTTTGGTTTTTTTTTATTATTTCTAATGTTACCTCATTCATTCATTCATTCAAACCCTTATCCGCACCCCAATGGTGCATAGGGCACTGCATCATATAAACGCAGTGTTATCTTGATCGTTAACACATGAAGGAAAGGTGATCAGCCCTCCTCTTCTGGTACCAGTCCAAGGTAATATTGAATAAATATAAGAGTGAAAAAATCACATTTATTTGACCCCCCCTGGGAATCGAACCCAGGACCTCCAGTACGGTAGCCGAGCGTGCTGACCAATACACTACGGAGGCGGACTGTTACCTCACTCGACCCATATTCTAATTTCGTATTTGACAACTGACCGCACATGCGACCCGAATCACTTGTTCGTCTAAAAAACATAATATGAGCATCATGGAAAAGTATGTATGTAGTTTTTACTTGTGATCATTTCTAGCTTTATTTGTGAAACTGTGAAATATCTTTGATTTATTTTAAATATCATCTGTTCTTCTTAAAAAAATATAATAAAACCATCTTGAAAACATTCTGTTTGTAGTTTTTACTGACGAGAATTTCTAGATTAATTTTTTAGAAACTGTGAAATATGTCTGATTTATTCTGAATATCACCTGTTCGTCTAAAAAATATAATATAACCATCATGAAAACATTATGTATGTACATAGTGTTTACTGATGATAATAATATACCTATTTTTATTTTTATGAAACTGTGAAGTATGTTTGATTTATTCTGAATAATACTGACAGCTTTTATTTCAAATAGTTATTGTCAATCTAAATATATAACTGAATTAACATAAAATTTATGAAAACATTTTTTAAATATCTTTTGATTGATCTACGAAAAAAACGTGGCGTCATAATTTTTCTATAGGATCAATAATAAAAAACTTGTAATGTATGGATATTTAAATTCATTTTCTCAAAAAATGGCGCACAAATAATAACCCGTGCATTTCGGTAACTGTATTAGCATGTATTAACCAGTATTGTAAAAATAACCGCGGAAATAATTACGGCATGTGGGTTATATCGCCGGTTTAATTCTAGGCTCATAATATAACGATTAATTTATTTATAGCGTTCTGATAACCATACCAGCAGCTTGTAGGCGTTTTAATCTATATGCGGTACCGCATATTTAAAACAAAGAAATAACTTGACAATTAGAATGATATTTGGTTTGGAAAATTATATCATTATGAAGGATTAATTTATATGTCAAAACTATCGGAAAACTGAGTGTATTCCAGTATTACTCGCAAGTAACACTCTCCTTATCAATCATAGTTCACTTTGTGTAATACTACTAGAACTATAGCCATTTTGAGGTGACAGAATTATGCCAGGATCACGAATTGTAGGGATATTAAACTATGGACATTTTAAACTGGCAGAATTATGATCTACCAGGGTTGTGAGTTATAAGAATATTGAACATTGGCGTTTTTAGCTCGCAGAATTATAAGCTGACGGGATTTTGAGCTGACACAATTATGAGCTGTTAGGATTAAGGGTTGTAAGAATATTAAACTATTGGCATTTTGAGCAGACAAAATTATGAGCTGGCGGGATTTTGAGCTACCAGGATTGAGATCTAAGAATATTAAACTGTAGGCATTTTGAGCTGACAGAATTATGAGCTTCATAGATAATGAGTTATAAGAATATAGACTTTTGACATTTTGAGCTGACAGAATTATGAGCTTCTATTATTACGAGCTGAGACAATTATGAGATGCCAGGATTATGAGTTCTAAGAATATTGAATTAATTGCATTTTTAGCTGACAGAACTATGAGCTGGCGGGATTTTGACTCGTACAAAATATAAACTATCGGGATTTTTATCTGGCACAATTATGAGTTTCCCGTATATTAGTCAATCAATAAACGTACCATGGAAACGGGAATCTCTTCTGTCGGGAGAAGACGAGGAGATTGAACACGCGACGTCATTATTCCGACCACATGTCGTCCACTTTACATCTCTCCTTTATTACTGCACAGCCAGAGTGTCCGAGTATTCTCTCGCCATAAAATCAATCACTTTTATTGTGACCACACCAAATAATTAAATGATATGATTCCCGGTCGCTTAGTGGTGCCATAAATTAGCCTCCCGGATGCAGCCAAGTACTCCGAGCACCGAGGACTGTTAAAACGAAAGTTAAACACAACACACGGCATACAAACTCGGCAATAAAGATATTTCGAGCTTCGACATTGTCAATCATCAAACTTTCCCGATGTAAAACAGTATGAGATACCTTTCGTTAACACACATTTTATGTTTATACCTTAACCTGAAAGCAACCATCGAATAAAAAAAATCATAGAATAACGTATTTTTTATTTATTTATTCGGGAATTGTACAGCTTTACATTTAGTAAAAGTATATAATAAAAAATAGTTACATTAATAAAAAAAGCCAATTACACAATTCCACATTTATTCGGCAGTAAACATAATAATAATTACTATAAGGGAGAATATTAGGTTGTTTGCGAGTACATCCAATTCAATAACAGTCCGGCATCGCTAGTAGCCGGTCGACGTCTCTGCACACTTTTTTTTTAAATATGTATGTAAAACTTGGCATGATCGAGTATGTCAAATACTTATCAGGTCTAGAATCGAAATAATCGGCATAATGAATAACAGGAATAATGAATGTGGAAGAGGGAAAGAAAGTTTGCAAAGACAGGGTGGTGTGGTGTTCTATTTTCTCTGCCTAACCCTGTGGAGAAGCGGCGTGATGGTTACCTAGTGAATTGAATTAGACTTTTTTTATGAATACATATTTATTTATTTTTTAAAACAATATTTTTTAACTCACCAACTCTTTTCTTTTCAAAACTGTATATTTATTTCGAAGAAATTTTTTTTTCCGTACAAAAACGGTATTTGAAGCAAAAAAGTTAATTACGTTAAATGTTAAATGGGTTTAAAGAAAACTAAGTTGCGATTTATCGTATATTGGGCCTTAACTGGGTAGCCAAAAAATAGGTGTTACCCATAAGTCACACTTGTATTTTAGTTTAAACCTTTATTTGTATTTCAGCTTACAATGATTAAAGAAAACACTTCGTTTTTTACCACTTGAGTTTAATTATAGACTACATGTTTCAGAAGTTAAACTTCCATCATTCAGGTCTGTATAATAACTATTATAATAACTATAATATTGTATAATAACTATTATTTTTTGACATCTCATCAAAGATGAAGAAGAATATGGAAGTCTGGGCATTTACGGGGCTGACGACCGTCATCGGCTGGTTTAAGTGATCACTTTACACACGTGTAACATTCACCAATTCTACCCATTATTGACAACCACACTACTCAAATTCTTGGAAGTTCTAGTGAAGTTCTAGTGATTCAAGAACAAGGTTTCTAAATTGGTTCATATATAAAGAACTTCAAAGAATTTGAGTAGTGTGGTTGTCAATAATGGGTAGAATTGGTGAATGTTACACGTGTGTAAAGTGATCACTTAAACCAGCCGATGAAGGTCGTCAGCCCCGGAAATGCCCAGACTTCCATATTCTTCTTCATCTTTGATGAGATGTCAAAAAATAATATGAAAATAACTCCTGTAATTGGAGATAATCCAGATTTTGTGAACAAGTATTTGGACACACTCAAAATGTTGTATAAAAACTATTATTATACAGACCTGAATGATGGAAGTTTAACTTCTGAAACATGTAGTCTATAATAAAACTCAAGTGGTAAAAAACGAAGTGTTTTCTTTAATCATTGTAACATGTCTTACCACAAAGTTAATGCCGAAACAATAAATAAAGTATTTCAGCTTAATATATATCATCCTTAGCTGGTAATATTAACGAATAAAATCATTAAAGCTGCTCTTAATCAATGGAATGTGTCTGTATAAGAAAAAAAGAAAGTAATAGTATTGAATTTAAATATAAATGACAAATATTTTAGCGTTAAATTTGTATATTATACAAAATTCTCGATAACCTTTGAGTGTAATAAATAATTATTCAAAAATCTTCTATATTAAAGGAACCGCAAATAGGTTTTATATTACATTAGATTTAGATTATTTACAATATCACGGATCCATTTCATGGTGAATGTTACACGTGTGAACCAGCCTATGACAGGTAGTAAGCTCTGTAAATACCCAGACTTCCATGTTCTTCTTCATCTTTGTTAATATATCAAAAATGTGACTTGAGAATGTCGAGAAGTAGTCGAGAGTAAAGAGAATGAAACCATCCAGACTCCCTCACATTGAATTGGACGGCCAACCCCAAGGTAGACAATTCCTAGGCAGATCACTAAAGAGATGTATTGACAGCTGGAAAACGACATCGCAGGAGGCTAAATCCCTCTTAAAAAGTCTACAAGGCCTGTACCAAGAAGAAGAAGAAGAAGATATTCTTATAACTAACAACCTTACCAACCATAATGCTACTTCACCGCAGGAGTAGGCGGAAAGGATACAATTGAAATTCTATCTAAGCAAACATTGTACTCTTCTACCACATTCATGCATCTCCTCATATATGTATACGCACTCGATTATTCCGATTCCTGACCTGACCACTTTCAAGTTCATTATTATATTCTCAATTTAAAATAGTTAAATATATTTCAGTGAGGTAAAAAAAGATGTACGTAGGAGTAATTTAGATGCAATGAATTTCTCAATGCTTATTATAATCATGCAATTATATGTGAATTAAAAGCATTTAAAAATAAATTATTCGGCATGGCTGTCACATTATTGAAAGAAATTTATCTAATTTCCATCTAGCTACATCGCGTTTATGTCTATATCGTTTGGAAAGATGTTTTTTTTAAATATTCCACCTAAAAATGATCACTAAACGGTTATTCGCCTTACCAGAAAGACATTTTGTGAATTTCCATGAGTGTAGGAGTAAGGCCGCTTTGGGGACTTTAATTGTTTTTTGATGGGGTTCTGTAATTATGCAAACATTTTGAGCAAAACAGTTATGTGGAATCTGTGAATTTTAATGAATTGATCAATTTCACATTTTTTTCATCTCAACATAGATGAAGAAGAATATGGAAGTATGGATATCTACAGGGCTTATGACCCGTTATAGGATGGTTTATAGGCTGGCCATGGTTTATAGACTGGTCATAATAAATATTTGATAATCATGTTTTCAGGCGTTTGCCAGTACGTAAAAAGATCCAAATTTTGCATACATCCAAGTAAAAGGGTATCTGCTAAATAAAAGCTTTCACAATTCAATATAGATGGCTCTAGTGAACTCACGTGTATAGTGCCTAAATGATATATGAAGGAGTATTGATCAATTTATTGAAAAAAGCTAGTCATTCCAAATAAGGATTAATGAGTTCGTCTAAAGTTAGGGAAATAAAAAAGATAACTTGACATCTGCCAACCATTTATCGACATAAGCCATGATAAAAAAAAAACCATGACTATAAGCTGGTCGTGTTGAAGGTCAACTGACCGGAGGGCTAGTTGACTAGATGTATGGATGATAAGAGTCTATCTGCAAGACAAATACGTGTGGCGTTCCATCTCCTTTGCCTACCCCTGCAGTAAAAAGGCATGATCCTAGTAGCAGTAGCAGCAAGATTATACGTACACAAATTTGCTTTAATTTATACTTTACGTTTTATCTAAATTTGGACTGTTAGCGATCAATTTAACGAACATTACATTGATATAAAGTGACCTATGCACCATTTGGTGTGGATTAGGAAAAAAAGGATAGGAAATACACATTCGCTACTAAGGATGTTTTTCTTACATTTTTAAGTAAGAACAACAAACGTTGTAGCTAATTTATAGATGTGTGTGTGTTTGTGTTATGCTTTTAAAAATATTACAAACTCAAGTACTCGTGTATTATAAGTGTGATCATAAACATTCAAATGATTACATAAGTTTCTTTGATGCAGCATAGTGGGTAGAAAGGAACGTTGTCA
Source organism: Brachycentrus maculatus (assembly GCF_059751285.1). Taxonomy (NCBI): domain Eukaryota; kingdom Metazoa; phylum Arthropoda; class Insecta; order Trichoptera; family Brachycentridae; genus Brachycentrus; species Brachycentrus maculatus. The sequence goes on along the minus strand of NW_028280993.1, from coordinate 491,177 downwards.
TTTCTGGCAACCATTTCAAGTTCACTCATAATCCAGTAGCCATAAATTTCATATGCGATGATTTACACCCGTGTTGCAAGAATGCATTTCGTCCGTAAAAAAATATTCCTTCCTACAAAACATCTGTCGTAAATTTAATTTCTCAATTCGGATAATAATTATCGCCGACAAAACTCCGATTGCATTATGTCGGATTGTAAGAGGCATGTCCACAACTGTGAAGAGAATAAAAGTGAATTATTATAAGGTTCGTTCGGTTTGCGACACCACAGAATGCAGCGATTAGATGTTTGGTTAAATTTTGAAACTGTCCGCAATTAGACACGTATGTTAGAGACGGTGGCGTCTCCAGATATCTCGAGGATTACGTGAGCGGCGTTTACACGAAGATATCGAGTTACGCTAAACTATAGCTTACCACGAAACAACTTAAATTTGTTGAATTTTCTAAAGGCCTTTACTCACGTGATAATATTTGAGGGTTTTTTTTTAATTACCTAACGTTAAAGTTCACAACTCTTTGCAGCTCACATCAAACTAAGGATCGCACTTATTTTCTTTCCAGTAGCAATGTGATATAATATGTGTACATATCGTTTATTTGTGAAAATTAAATAATATTAATGGTAAATATTGTATACGTGCATTGTTTATTTGAAACAATTTTTTTAGTTATTAAAAAATTTTTAGGGGTTGGGAGCGTGGATATTTTTAAATACTTGTCATGGGGCATGGTACAAATATGGTCGGGAAACACTGATCTAGAGTGTAAACGCAATTTTACTAAAAATAACCCATGACGCAAATAAAGCGCAGCAAAATATCTCCGTGTAAACCGTGCCTAAAAGTTAATGACACATTTTTTAATGATTTCATCTCGTTTTATTATCCTCTGAAATATCGCTTCTTCTCCTTTGTAATTGTGCATTCCAGCAAAGCGAAGAGTTACAATTACGCCACGAGGAGTTGCTCCATCCGATGCGGCATTGCACCGCCGGCGCTGGCGCTGGTGTGATGACACTATTTATTTAATTGCAAGCGAGACAAAGGCATTTCAATTTTAAAAGGTAAATTGTTCTCTTGCCAATCCAACAAATCGTATGACATGCCATCTTCACAACAGTAATAAAAATCGTTTAATTATCAATAAGTTGAAGAAACTAGCCTTCACAGCAGTATTATCACCTTTATTTTTTATTCGTTATTTGTTTTAATCATTTTATGTTTTATTTTATTTTATACAAGAAATAAAATAAAAAAAGGCCTTTATACAAGAAATAAAATAAAAATTATTAACAAAAATATCTATGTTTAAATTTTTTAGACCTAGCTTAATTAAAAAATATATATCATTTTACAAAAGTATTAGGGCACATCTAGAAAAATTGATAAATTATCATATTAACTACATATTTTAAACCAGCTATACTCATAAAAAAATACTCGGATACTTTGTGCATCAAAATTATTTATCAGAAATTATTTGCGCTGACATCTTAACATCTTAACATCTTAACATAACTGACGTATCTTGAATGAACGAAAGCACAACAATGCTTTGCTTTGCAAACAAACGTAAGAAAGTTATTCCAAATTAATAATTATTATCTTTAAAATTTTTGTTAGACTTAACGATACTGGGTTGCGAATATATTGATTTTTAGCACATGGAATATAGAGTTACAGAGATTTCGAAAATAAAATAAATGAAAAACATATTTTTACTGAATATAAGTTAGTCATTTACACTATGTAGTTATAACATTAACATTACTTATATTCGGTAAAAAACAAACAAACGTTCATTACATAAGTATCTTCTAACCCTTATCCGCAGTGTAATGGTCAGCACGCTCGGCTACCGTTCTGGAGGTCCCGGGTTCGATTCCCAGGGGGGGTAAAATAAATGTAAGTGATTTTTTTCACTGTACTATTTATTCGATATTACCCTGGACTGGTACCTGTAGCGAAGGGCTGATCACCTTTCCTTCATGGTTAACGATCAAGATAACACTGCGTTTGTATTACGCAGTGCTCTATGCACCATTGGGGTGCGGATAAGGGTTTAAAAATAAAAAAAACCCTTATCCGCACCCAACGATGCATAGGGCACTGCATCATATTGACGCAGTGTAATCTTGATCGTTACTTATATGAAAGCAAGGTGAAAACTCCTGCGCTTCATGGACTTGTCCAGGGTATTATAATATTAAATAAACTTAAATAAAGTAAAAGTTAGTTACACAGTGTTGTTAAATCGTTTACTTCTGTATGTAATATATATCCTGATCGATATTGTATCGAACAGTTTGTGGGAAGTTAGATCAAGGTCAACGGAGAAATTTCAATGGTTCGTCTTTTAATCTACCATCTGTTCCGGCCGTATCGAGAATCATAAAATTAGGAAACATCGTCGAAACAAACCACGCAGTAATTAAAACATACAAACACAACTAGGTGTAAAGTAACATTTAAAAAAAATTATCTACTTAATTATACATTAGAGACGTTTTATTTTTTTATTGATTATTTATGGTTTTCAAATTATGAAAATGTTTACGTAGGTAAAAAAGTAAAATCATTGTATGACAGAATTAAAAACGACGATATAAGGAAGGAATGTAAGGCTGAACGAGGAATAATTGAAAAGATTAGGAAGAGTTCTTTGCGGTGGTATGGACATGTGGAGCGAATGGATAGCGAGAGAATGACTAAGAAAATATATGTGGTGAACGTGAGAGGGATAACAGAACGTGGACGACTAATAAACAAAGTTAACACCGAACTTAAACTAACACAAAGTTAATACCGAATCAAAAAAAATATAAAGCATATAATGCTTCAGTTTATTTTCAAACGTGTAGATAAGAAGTATCTGTAAATTCCAAAACTAGTCGTAGTAATATAATACTCGAGTGGTAAAAAAAGAGCATTTTATTTATAGTTTATATATGTGTATGTCTCCTTCCAAACGCTCCATTCTGTCTTCTAAATCTCCTAGGACTCCATAGAAGACCCCTCCATCCCCCACTGGGAGGTGCTACCTCCTCGTTGAGAATCTATGGTTCAGAGTTTAGACTCCAGACATTAAGCATAGTAATTTCATGTAACCGTGTTTGACGTACGATACCTTATCAGCCATAAACATCGCTACAAGTCATTCTTTTCGTACGATATTGTACTTCAAAGATAGATCCAATCTATTACAACGGTTCACAATACAACCAATAAATGTCACAACACAAAATGACTTATGGTGTCGAACGATTGCAGTAACGTTGACAACTATTGGTACGAATATTTGTCGGTACGCACTTTACGCAATGGGCAATGACTATTAAATTTTATTATTATTATAACTCTTATCCACACCTAATGGTGCATAGGGCACTGCATCAAATTGACGCAGTGTTATCTTGATCATTACTTACATGAAGGCAAGGTGATCACTCTTGCGCTTCAGGAACCAGTCCAGGGTAATATTAAATCAATATTTCGGTGTTAAATCACTAATATTTATTTTCACCCCCCCCCTGGGAATCGAACCCGGGACCTCCAGCACGGTAGCTAAACACGCTGACCATTACACCACGGAGGCGGACAAAAGGAGTATTAAATACTTTGTTATTTTATTATAGCTCTCCGTTACTTTAATTCTTTAAAAAACTTTTTATCAATCCCAGCTTGGTTACATTATGTAACCTATTCTACGATAGCCGAATTAAGGGTGCATTCGCAAATATGCAATACAGTACGCGACAGGACGCGCGAAGAGCTACACGTGTCTCCGCGCAAAATATATATTTTTACAATATATATTGGAAAGCGATTTTTTCAATTTATTTCAAATAAAAACTTTTTTATAATACGTGTGGAGTATATGCACGACTTATTTTACGTGAGTAATCAATCTATAGCGCTTTTTCATTCACCACATCAGTTCCTAAATAATGGATGAATGTACGAATATCGATTTCCGCTATCAGTCGATACGGAAACATTGTATATTTTGCACACTAGGTACCTTCATTAATTTATCATTAAAATATGACGAATCGTGTCTATGCACCTCTCTACTGCACGTAATATAAATGTCGCCATTTTTAAAAAGGTTTTATTTTTATTATTTGTTTTCAAATGTATTTGAATAAGATATGATAAAAAATATTACATCAGGTAAGAGAGATATACTTTTTACTTTTACTACTAATGCCATCACGCCGCTTGCTGCATGGGTAGCTAGAGAGGATGGAATGCCACAAGCGTCTATCGTTACATACATTCCTGGCTTCCTTACCATGTTTAAATCTAGTCATACATTTTCCTATAGTTGTGTAAATTTATGACACAAATTTCAGATTTCCTACAAAGTTTTCTTGGCCTTGCTCGTTCTATTTTCTTTACAGGGGTAGCCAGATAATGATGGAACGCCACAAGCCTCTGTGCTTTTTGTTAAACTTTTTAGTTAACATACCGTTTTTTGTATTGAAAAATAAGTCTTAATTCGAAAAAAATTATATGGTTTTGAAAAGAAAAGATCCAATGAAAGGAATGAAGTTTAAAAAAAACTATTTTAATTCTTAAAAACATAAAATATCCAATATATTTTTTTAATCGGGCGTTGAAAGACGTGTTACCTCTACGGCAGTCGACCGTTAAATGAATCTTATGTTTTGTTGTATCTCGGAGGAGCTAATAAAGGTAGGCAGTCGAACAAGACGTGGTAGAAAAAAGACCATTAATCTAAAGAAGGGAAAATCGCCAGGCGCCATATTACAATGGTAGAAAGCCCAGGGCGTCATAAACATAAAGAGAAACAAGGCAGCGATACAAAATATTGTAACATTGTAATGTGGTGATATGAATACATTCGTCATAGCAAAATGAGACGCTATAATAGCAAGGCAGACTTAAGAAAGGAAAATGGAATATAAATAAATGTATGTATGTGTATATATATATATATATATATATATATATATATATATATATATATATATATATATATATATATATATATATATTTTTATATATATATATATATATATATATATATATATATATATATATATATAAAAATACATTTACATATATTAATACCTCATGCATGCAACACATCTGCCCCATCCCCGCAGGTGTTTGCAAAAAAATAGGACTCCACATAACCTCATTCTTTGCAAACAACCTTCGCCTTTTCCACACTCCTTACACAAACACAACGTTTTTTTTATAAAGGTCTATTGAGAAGGTTTGCTCGGGGGACGTTCAGGTCAGGCGTCGGAATAATCAGCAGACATGTATAAGGAGATGCATGAATGTGGAAGAGGCTGATATTATTTAGCATAGACAGATTGGTATGGTGTTCTATTTTCTCTGCATACCTCTGCAGAGAAGCGGCGTGATGGTAACTTAGTTAGTTTAAATCAGAGGTTCCCAAACTCTTTTATCTCGTAGACCCCTTGCCTTACCTGATATTGTTTTTTATCAAATTCATTAACTTCAAATGTATTTTTGACAGCCGGTATATGTAGTGTTACTCACTTTGAACCACACATGTTAGGTTTTATACATTTATATTTTAAATTCAAATTAAAACATAGACCCCTTGCAAGTTGTCATAGACCCCTGGGGATCGATATAGACCACTTTGGGAATCACTGGTTTAAATGAACAAATTACATAGAACATTTAATCATGTAATGTATGAATATAAATTAGAGTCGTTCACGTAATTCACGTTGAATTTTTATATGAATGTACGTGTAGGCACGTATTGAAGTTAATTTAACGTCTTGTGAAACGTACATTTGACATTTACAGTTATGAATTTTATTTATTAGATAAATGTACGAGTAGCGTAGGACATGAAGGTATTATAAAGGAAAATAGGTTCGCAACTACGTATCTTTATGTACGTTATAAAAACATTCTACGTGACGATACACAATTTCTCTTCATCTCATCAAAAAAAAAAAAAAACAGCAACAAAACGTCATCAACCAATGAATATATATATATATATATATATATATATATATATATATATATATATATATATATATATATATATATATATATATATATCTCAACATAGATGAAGAATAATATGGAAGTCTGGGTATTTAAACGTCAAACGCTGGTTCAGTGATCATTTTACACACGTGTAATATTACACTGGCGTAAAGTGATTACTAAATTAGCCTATTACAGGTCAGAATCCATGTCAATACCCAGACTACCATATTCTTCTTCATCTATATTGAGATGTCAAATTGTAAACATAACTCCCAAGTGGAGAAACCCAGATTTGTGAACAAGTATTTGGACACCTCCACAGTTTAGTGGTTAGCGCGCCAGGCTGGAGGTCCCGGGTTCGATTCCCAAGAGAGTCAAAATAAATATTTGTGATTTTCAGTCTAATATTTATTTAATATGACCCGGGACTGATACCTGAAGCGGAAGGCTGATCACCTTTCCTTCGTGCATTTAACGATCAAGATAACAATGCTTCTATACGATGCAGTGCCCTATGCACCATCGGGGTGCGGATAAGGGTTAGAAGAAGAAGAAGAATTTGGACACACTCAAAATTTTGTGGATGAAAAAATACTGACCATATTTTCAGTGCCTCTTACCATCACGCCGCTTCACTGCAGGGTCAAGCAGAGAGAATAGAACGCGCTGTTTGAGAAAAAAATCACCCCTTCCACATTCATGTACCTCCTTGCACATACCATTTCGCACCCTTGCCTTGGTTAGCTGCTGCCATCAAAAGAAGTCTCAATATCTGAGATAATGGTGATGAAAGACGCCAAGATAAGACACGTGACCAGCAGCCGAGAAAGTAGCCGAAGCGTGAATAGCGATAATCCATGGTGCTTGTAGCTTGTAGCCCTCCAGCGAACACCTCAACACTGCCATTGTTCCACGTGCCTATCGAGATATCAACATATCGCTCACTCCTTTCAAAAACGTCATAAATTAAAATCGTCAATTTTCAGCTGTTCATGTTTTCGGAATGCCCAGAAAATGTACTATATCCCAGTAAAAGAGGCATTTTTTTAACTTGATATTTCCTTTAAAAAAAACTTTTAAAAAGGTGTGAATTGAATATGTATTGGATTTTTGTTTTGGTTTTTTTTATAATATTACATATGTTTTTTTTTTTTAAATCTATTTTTTTTAACTCTTTACTTTTCAATAGCTCTTTCTTTTTCAAAATCATATATTCACTTTGAAGCAAAACTTATTTTTTTAATACGGAAACGGTGTTTTATGAAGAAAAAAAAACAATTACGTCGTATGTTACCAGGGTTTAGTGAGAATTAAGATGAGGTTTATCGTATATTGGGCCTTAAGACTATCCTGATCTGCTGCTTCATCCGCTGGGCTTATCATTTCCCTTCGTGTATTCAACGATCAAGTTAACACTCACCGCGTATTATATATATATATATATATATATATATATATATATATATATATATATATATATATATATATATATATATATATATATATATATATATATATATATATATATATATACTTTGCAGTGCCCTATGCACCATTGGGAGCAGATAACGGTTAGAAGAACAGTACATTTAAAAACCGGATGTTGTGTAAAAAAAATATAATTAGTATCTGCTTTCAAAACTCTTTTATTTTCAAAAACATATATTTATTTATTTTTTCATTACAAAAACCATGTTTTAAGAATAAATTCAATTAATTAAAATGTTACCTGAGCTTAAAGAAAATCAATTTGCGACTTATCGAATACTGTGGGCCTCAATAAAATAAAACAAAAGCTTGATAAGGGCTACCTTTGGATTGTTTTGAGTGATTGGAGCGAAATAATTTATGTATAATTTAAAAAATGAGTGATGACTCGCATCTCCGCAGGCGCCACAAATGTAAATATAGACGCGCGTCACCTCCGTCGCCGCTTTGTCGCCACTCGGAGAGATCGTTACCGCTCGCCGTAGCTTTTTGGCGCCCTTTTTTACAGCTTCGGCGAGCGCAAAACGGAAATAGATATCAGCCATTACCCGAAACGGCGCTCGTGATGCTTCTTATCTAGCCAGTTTAGTCAAAGATCTAATTTTGAACCAAACCGAAGGGAAATACTGACGAGCCATTTTGTCAAATTTACACTGGAGCTTTAAGATTTTAACTGATTTTTTTTAAACCCCTATTTGAACCCAGTATAGGGCACTGCATCGTAGCAACGCAGTGATATCTTGATCGTTAATTGCATGAAGGCAAGGTGATCTCCCCTGCGCATCTTCTACCGGTCCAGGGTGATATTAAGGCCCAGTATTCGCAACGTTAAGTTAAGTCGCAACTTGATTTTCTCTAAATCCAGGTAACGTTTTGCGTAATTGTTTTTTTTTAAACCATTTTGCATTGAAAACATAGGTTTTACTTCGTAATAATAATACGGTTTTGAAAAGAAAACAGTTATTGAGAAGCAATGAGGTAAAAAAATATATAAAAATATTTTTTCTATACCTACATATATTCTAAAAAACAAAAAAAAAACAATTTCAAATTATTTAATCGAGCGTGAAGAGATATGTGACCCCTCCGGTGGTTGTCCGGTGATTGAATTCTGTGTTTGCGAGTAAAGCCTTAAATTTGATGTAATTCATTTTTAAGCATTATTACCTACTTGAATGTAACCAAAGGATCTACTCTTATTTTAACGGATACACCGTATTTTTTTTAACATTCGGTAAATTTTATGTCGAAAAAATATTTCTTACCTTGCCAAAAACACACATGAAAAATAGCAATAGTGTGAACCAATTTATGTAACCATTTTTTATATGTCCACGAGTTTCTCGAATGTTTTAGCGTGTCCCGTTAGGTGAAAGTTATACACATATGCTTACGCTTAAATTATCCTTTGTTTTTCTACTAAAGCATCGGAAGACAATGATTGATTAAGCCCTCATTAAAATAGACTATCAAAAACAAAATACATGCATGTCGAGTGGCGACAGTCGTCTGATATAACAAGCCCAAAAGGAAATCGACAAACAATGGGGAAATACTAATAACGATTGTGAAAGGTGCAAAGTGATGTTAAAACGATTCCAATAAACCTATAGACTTATGGGCTACATAAGAATGCACTCAAATTAACGAGACATCGAATCAAAGCGAGAGTTAAAAATATAGAGAAAGGAAAGATTACACTGCGATGCCAAAATTTAACACTATTTCAGTATTCAGAAATCCTGGTAATATTTGACCTAGAAATGAGAAATCGGTATAAATAAATGAGTTTAGGCCGATCCTCATCCCCTTGTACCCAAACCTTATGTAGTAAAAACAATCATCTATCTAGTAAATTACCATCGATCTGTATGCCATAAGCTTAAAATAAATTTTAATGCTGCTGTATAAATTAAATACAAATATCAAAACAACGGCGACAACAACAAAATACTAAATTATTGCTTAAAGAAGAGATCTACATACCAAATGTACTAATATGCAATTGAAAGTATTTAATTTTAATTTCATTAATTCATTAGGCAGTTATTTAAAAGTAAAAATGTTTTAATGTTTAAATTAAGTTTTACTTAGTAAATACCAGTATTTTGTAGTACTTACAAATTACTAACTTTCGTAGTACTTAGTAAGTTTTACTAAGTTAATACCTAAATAACTAACTAACTAACCATCACGCCGCTTCCCCGCAGGGGTAGGCAGAGAGAATAGAGCGCCACACCACTCTGTCCTTGCAAACATTCTTCGCCTCTTCCACGTTCATGCATCTCCTCATACATACCCGCCGGTTGTTACGACTCCTAACCTGACCACTTTCAGGTATTTGGCATACCTGATCGTGCCATTTTTTTCCCGGTTTTCCTCTGCTTCTTTTCCCACTAACTTACGCCTCATAAATTTGTTTTACCGTTCTTTCCTCACCCATTCGTTCTACATGTCCAAACCATCTCAACACACCTTTCTTAATTTTATCGATAATGCTTATCTCAGCTTTGCATTCCTTCCTTATTTCACTATTCGCACATCTATCATACATTGTTTTGTCGCACATTCTTCTAAGTTAATACCTCTATTTCGTAATAAATAAATTTAATTTATTTTTACTTTTTGACATCTCAACATACTCGTAGACGAAGAAAAATATGGAAGTCTGGGTGTTTACTACGTTCTTTTCAAGGCTGGTAAAGCGTTCTCATTACACAAGTGATAACTTAACCAGCCTATGATAGGTCATTCTTCCATATTCTTTTTCGTCTGTTTAGATGTCATAATATAAAAAAAAAACTATATTTTATTTATTGTTTCGGCATTAACTTTGTGGTAAGACATGTTACAATGATTAAAGAAAACACTTCGTTTTTTACCACTTGAGTTTTATTATAGACTACATGTTTTAGAAGTTAAACTTCCATTATTCAGGTCTGTAAAATAAAGTCAAGGGACGGAGTTTGAAAACAAAGGAAAAATGGAAAGCAATGGTGAAGAATTTTGAAACAATATATTATTTAATAAATTATTATTAGAATTCAGGTTTTTTTGGATTTCTAAATTTTCAAGATAATTCATAACTCAAAATCTAAAATTGATTTATTACAAAAAAGTAGTGTTTATGAAATTTCATGTGGAGATTGTGATAAAAAATATATTGGCCAAACTGCGAGAAATTTAAAGATTAGAATTAAAGAACATCATAGCGGTCTTGTTAGTAATTATTTTTCGGAATTTGCAAATCACAGAATCACTCATTTTACTCTCATAAATTAAAATTATTACACCTTGTGTAATAATTAATATCCATATAAAGGCCACGTTATGAATTATCTTGAAAATTTAGAAATACAAAAAAACCTGAATTCTAATAATAATTTATTAAATAATATATTGTTTCAAAATTCTTCACCATTGCTTTCCATTTTTCCTTTGTTTTCAAACTCCGTCCCTTGACTAACCCCTTCCCCTTACTTTCCCCTCTCCTTATTTATAGAACAATTTTATATTTTATATTTTAGTTACTATACAGACCTGAATGATGGAAGTTTAACTTCTGAAACATGTAGTCTATAATAAAACTCAAGTGGTAAAAAACGAAGTGTTTTCTTTAATCATTGTAAAAAAAACTATGTTCATATCAAATCGAATGCAGGTGACACAATGAGGACTGTCGTCAATAAATTTGATGCATCACAATAGAAGATGGTTTATGTGTTGATGCAACGAGGAAGTATTATGCGTTTTGATTAAATATGTTGCAATTTAGCAACACGATTCGACTTCAAACAATTGCCGCATCAATTTGATTTGCACTTTGTGTTATAAAGTCACAACGATCATTTGATGTTACAACTAGCCGAGGTTAGATTTCACAACATTTTGAGTGTGTCCAAATACTTGTTCACAAAATCTGGATTATCTCCAATTACAGGACTTATTTTCAAATTATTTATAAATAACTTCTTTTCATCTCACCAATAGATGTCTCTAGTGAAGTTGTAGTGATTCAAGAATAATGTTTCAAAATTGGTTCATATATATAGAATTTTCCAAGAATTTGAGTAGTGTGGTTGTCAATAATGGGTAGAATTGGTGAATGTTACACGTGTGTAAAGTGATCACTTAAACCAGCCTATGACGGTCGTCAGCCCCGTAAATGCCCAGACTTGCATATTTTTCTTCATCTTTGATGAGATGTAAAAAATAATATGAGGTTAGATTTCATTGGCTTATAAATGTTCTATTAAAAATATCTTATTTTTAACTTTCAGGATTATTTCAACGGTTTTGAGAACCTATAATTGTATAACTGTTTGATATTGATTTCAGATATACTTTCAATTTTGTCAAGTTTTAAAGTAAAAGAAAATAATTAACTGAAAATAAAATATAAACGAGATTAACTAAAATACGATTACAGCAAAGTGAACGCATTTATTTATTTAATATGTGTAGTTACAAGAGTTTTTTTATAATTAAATTTATTTTCATGACATTTCTACTTTACAACCTTAAAATTAATTGCGCAGTTCTCTCCAATAAAGAGATTAAGCTCTTATGGTTGGAGAGGGACTTACTCTAATTATTTATTGTTGAAATGCGATTTTTTAGACGAGTGAAAAATCGACGGATGTATCAATAATGTTAGAAAAGAATGTAGAGCTGTGTTAGAGATAATTTAAAATTTCATTCATTGATTTGGCAGTCACTTTGAGGTTATATCTATCCATATATTTTGTATATTAAAAACATTGTCAACTTTGTGGTATGGTTATATCGCTCACTCCTTTCAAGAACGTCATAAATCAAAAATCGACAATTTTCAGTTGTGTATGTTTTCGACATCCCAGAAAATGTACTATATCCCAGAAAAAGAGTCATATTTTTAACTTAATATTTACCTGGTACAGGGCAGAAAGTGTTGTTTTTGCATTTTGATGAAAAGGCATTGTTTAATTATTTTTTAAATAAACTAAATATTTTTCAAATGGAGAAAAAACCTTCAAGTTTTACTTAAAAAGATCTGTTGCACAGTAAAAAAATTCAGTAAGTGGCTTGATATTTATTTTTAATACATTGTATTACATTTTTAAACTTTAAAAACGTTCCTGAAAAATCAAGTTTTTTGATTTATGACGTTCTTGAAAGGAGTGAGCGATATGTGACACGTGTTTCGTTGAATGATACGGAGAGTATTAATTTCTATCCATTTTATTTTAAACTTTACTTGGTAAATACCACTATTTCTAAAAATTTTATTATAATTGAAACTGTATTTGTCCTATTTTTCTAATCACATTAGTGGAAATATACTCTTTAAGTAAATTTCTAGACATCTTTTCGCTCCGCGTTGTTAAAACCACCTCAAAAAGCATTTACAAACATTTTTAACTTAAATTATAAATAAAAAGTATATTTTAATTTAAATTATACTTTTTAAATACGACCATTTCTTTGAATCTAATATGACACGTGTTTCGATGCATTTCGCATCATTTACGGTGTTTGAAAATGCTGCGGAATGCATCAAAATACGTGTCACAATACATTAAGATAAAGTCGCATTTTCCAAGTTAAAAAAGTTTTATTTCCCTAATTCATATTATTCGAAACCGGAGAAATGAGATCACGAAGTACAGTATGAATTAAAACGAGGAAACGATTTAAATGCACTTAAATGGGATACAATGATCCGAGTCGCGATAAATCTTCCTGACTATAAGCAGATAATATTTCCGAACGCTAAATATTACTTCACCTTTAACTAAAAGACCTCCCACGACAAACAAAAAAGTCTCGCTTTATATCATTCAAGGTTTTTATTAATTAATATCGATCCTTTCCGTAGCTTCGAAGAGATTGGAGCGCCATTTGAACCTGTATTGTTTTATTTTATATGGATGTGAACTTTAATTTGAGAGCAGAGATAGGAAACACTTTGGAGAACCGTTATAACTTTATCTTCAATTGTTCGAACGTGCTATTCATCAAACTGCGCCTTTATATCCGCTTCATTTACAGGGCTGATATTTACCAAATTCTCATGTATCATAGAACGTAGAAAAGACAAAAGAAGAATATCTTGAGTAAGGAATAAAACGTATGGAATATTTAAAGCAGTGTTATATGACGTTTATATGACGCAGTGCCCTATGCACCATTGGGGTGCGGATACGGGTTTTATTATTATTATTATATATTTAAATTTCAGATGTATTTTTTTTTTACAAAAATCTTGAACGTTCATATTCAGAATGCAATCCCAGCACTAGGGGCTTGACGTATTCACGCGCTCAATTTTTGTAGCATATCTATTGAAAAAATATTTATATGTGTATTCATATATATTTAACTTCTTATCGGTCAATAACTATTTTTAACAAAAACCATGTATTTACTTCGAAGGAAAACTTATTTTTTAAATAATTCAAAATCGAGTTTGAGCAAAAATTCAATTATCTCATATATAAACTGGGATCAAAGAAAATTAAGTAGCAATAAAATAGTCTCTGCTAAATAAAAGCTTTCTAAATCCAATCATAGATGGCTGTTATGAACACAATCATCTTTGTACGTCCTGAGATTGATCATATATCGCTCACTCCTTTCAAGAACGTCATAAATCAAAAATCGTCAATTTTCAGTTGTGCATGTCTTCGGAATGCCCAGAAAATGTACTATATCCCAGCAAAAGAGCCATATTTTTAACTTAATATTTACCCGCTACAGGGCAGAAAGTGTTGTTTTTGCATTTTGAAGAAAAGGTATTGTTTAATTATTTTTTTAATATTATAAATATTTTTCAAATGGAGAAAAAACCTAAAAAGATCTGTTGCAAAGTAAAAAGTTTAGTAAGTGGCTTGATATTTATTTTTAATAGAATGTATTATATTTTTAAAGTTTAAAAACGTTCTCCTGAAAAGTTAAGTATTTTGATTTATGACGTTCTTGAAAGGAGTGAGCGATATGTATGGAACGACTTCCGAAATTTTAAGAAGTGTGGTTGTCATTCATTGGTGGAACGGTGAATTTTACAATCATGTAAAGTGATCACTCGACCAGCTTAAAAGTCGTTAACCCTATAAATATTCAGACTTCCATATTCTTCTGATGTAAAATAACTCTTGAGTTGGGAAACCCAGATTTATGAAACCGTATTTGTCCACAATCAAAATATTGTGAATAGCCTCAGATATCGGCTTGGCTCGAGTATTTGATAATGTCCTAAGAAGACGAAACGCGTCACGTATTAACATATACATAAATAAATGTAGAATTCAATCCAACAAACCGTGTTGGATTGAATGGATAAATTACCCAACAATTCGATATGGAACTCTACCAACTGTCTGCAGTTACAATAAATTAGCTCGATGTTTCGGCTTTCAGAGACCTCGGAAGGTTGATCACCCCTGCTGTTGGCGAGATGACAGTCTGATCTGGAGGTAAATGTTAATCGTGAACGGCAGAAAGAATGCACCAACACCGACTTGGTATTTTCCATATCCACTCGTACACGCTTACGTAACTAGTCGTGTCGGCGCGGAGCATTAGGGGAACGAGCGCGGCGTTTAGATTTCACGTGCCGATGGCAAATTTCAATGAAATATTAATTTCCAAAGCAAATTCGAGGAGATTGCTCCGATGTTGATATGTCAAGTCTTAAAATAGCCGCGGAGTCATTGAAGAAAAATTCGTAGCAACAGCCCTTTCTTCTTCTTCTCTGGTTTCAATCCTGGGATTGGTTTGCGGCAATTTCCTCTATTCTTCTCTTCCATTCTTCCCTGTCTTGTGCGGCTCTTTTGTAATGTGCATATGAGCAGCGCACGTCCACCAACAGGTCCTCCGGGTACTCTCGGCGTGGGGGTCCCCTAGATTCCCTAGCCCTTTCTGGGGCTTAATAAAAATGATAACATGAGATATGTAAAAAATTAACAACTTTGAATTTAACTTTTATAGCTGTCAATCATAGGTTGAATAGTGAGTGTTAACGTGTTTAAGCTGATCACATAAACAGGTCATAAGGATTGTAAATGCCCAGATGTATTCATCATTATAATCAAACATTAAAACGGCGTTGTGCCCAATGCACTATTTAGTGTGCAGATAAGGGTGAGGAGAAGAATAAAGTAACATCGTTAGCAACATCATGAATATTCAAAACATTGAAACGCTACTGCCGATTTTTTAAAAGACGTTTTCAGTAGAACGGAATGTAAGGTTAAACCAGGGATAGTTAAAAAATTAACAAGAGTTATTTAAGGTGGTATGGACATGTGAAGCGAATGGATATCGAGAGAATGACTAAGAAGTATATGTGGCGAATGTGAGTAGAACGAAGACGGCCGAAAAAGACTTGGCGCAATCAGATCCTAAAATCAGGTTAAAAGTTTGCGTAATCGGAGAGCACGTATAACTAGATGTATGGATGTGAGGGAAGCTAGGAGTGTGGCGTTCCACCCTCTCTGCCTACCCCTACAGGGAAACGGCGTGATGATAGTGGTGACGACCCTATTCAGTACCTATCTATTAACTTGAGGCATATTTGAAATAAGTTTTCGTTGCTGTTATAACATTATATATTTTTGGCAAGAGGAGAAAGCAAAACCGAATCTTTCGTTTCACGAATGCATCATAACTGCCAGGTGAACCGGATCCGATCCCTGCGCTCATCTAATAATAAAACCCGAACCTGTTACCTGTTACCTGTCCGAATGTCACCGTGATGGATGCGCCGAGATGCGTCCAACCGAGTGCAGTACAACATCATCCGACGAAAGTTGGACCCCCGCTCGGTGACGTGATTACTTCCTGGTCACAAGTCGAAACTGTAATGAAAGCTGTCCCAACTGCATTCCCGGATCTGATACAGAACCATCTAGACGTGCTGATTTTACTTATTGTAACTGCAGACAGTTAGTAGAACTCCAAATTGAATTGTTAGGTAATATATCCAAAATTAAACACGATTATTGGATTCTACTTTTATTTACTTACTCGTATACTGCTCACTCCTTCAAGAACGTCATAAATCAAAAATCATCAATTTTCAGTTGTGCATGTTTTCGGATTGCCCAGAAAATGTACTATATCCCAGCAAAAGAGGCATATTTTTAACTTAATATTTACCCGCTACAGGGTAGAAAGTTTTGTTTTTGCATTTTGAAGAAAGGGTATTGTTTAATTTTTTTTTTTTTAAATACTAAATATTTTTCAAATGGAGAAAAAACCTTCAGGTTTTATTAAGACATTATCAAATACATACTGCAAATAAAAGTACACCGCTAATTGAGTTTTATTGAACATTTTGAGTGTGTCCAACTACTTGTTCACAAATCTGGATTATTTCTTATAAAAGGAGTTTTTTTGACATCTCAACATAGATAAAGAAGAATATGGAAGTCTGGAAATTTACGGGGCTTACGACCGTCATATGCTGGTTTACGTGTGACATGTAACATTCACCAATTCTACCCGTGATTGACAACCACACTCACTACGCTAAGCTCACTTATGATATGTTTGAGTGGAGAAAATCCAGATTCGTAAAGTATTTGGACACACACAAAATGTTACTTAAATTTCTCGTTAAATTTGCAATATTACCGGCAGGATAATCTAATGCAAGATGCATTTTGCGAGTAAAGTAGGTTGATATGCAGCTGGAGGTCAGGGTTCGTGCGCACGCGACTCCAACTTTTAGAAAACTGGTCGTAATTCAATTTCCACCATAACAACCCGTCAGTATCTGCGCTCATTCTAATCAAAGGTGCTTTCATCTCTAGCTCAGACTTTCTCGACACGAAAACAAAACGCCGTAACCTAAATCCGCCAACTTATAATATTACCTTTTCAATTGTCTAAATTCAATCTCATCACTAAACTACATTAACTTTGCTGAATAACATGATGATTTCAATATAAAAATTACATATTACTTATCTCATCACAGATAAAGAAGAATTTGTAAGTCTGGGCATTAACGGGGCTGACGACCGTCAAAGGCTGGTAAAAGTGATCACTTTACACACGTGTAACATTCACCAATTCTACCCATTATTGACCACACTACTTAAATTCTTAGAAGTTCTATATATATATATATATATATATATATATATATATATATATATATATATATATATATATATATATATATATATATATATATATATATATATATAAATATATATATATATATATATATATATATATATATATATATATATTTATATATATATACATATATATATATATATATATAAATATATATATATATATATATATATATATATATATATATATATATATATATATATATATATATATATATATATATATATATATATATATATATATACATATATATATATATATATATATATAAATATATATATATATATATATATATATATATATATATATATATATATATATATATATATATATATATATATATATATATATATATATATATATATATATATATATATATATATATATATATATATACATGTATGAACCAATTTTGAAACATTATTTTTGAATCACTAGAACTTCACTAGAGACATCTATAAGTGAGATGAAAATATATTCTTATTATCATGTTCTTATTCATCTGTGATGAGATGTCAAAAAATAATATGAAAATAACTCCTGTAATTGGAGATAATCCAGATTTTGTGAGCAAGTATTTGGACACACTCAAAATGTTGTAAATAAAAATTACACAATTGTGTAATACCACTTTTTGAGTTTATCAATCTTAACAGGACTACAAAAGTTTGAGCGTGTCCAAATATTTGTCTACATTTGTGAACAACCATTTGGACACACTCAAAATGGACGAAGAATATGGAAGTCTGGCCATTTACAGGGCTTACGTTCGTCATAGGCTTGGTTCGCATCGGCATAAACGGTCCTAAGCCCTGTTAATGCCCAGACTTACATATTCTTCTTCATCTACGTTGAGATGTCAAACACGTTAAAAATGATTCCTAAGCGGAGATAATCCAGAGTTGTGAACAAGTATTTAGATACACTCAAAATGTTACAAATACAATAACTGGTCAATTTATAAGCTATTGTACATAAAAATTTAAAACCATTGTTTTCACGCGGGGTTCAAGTATGTGAATTTAATCCAAGATTCGGACTTTGCATACAAATAGAAAGAGTCTTTGCTTCAAAAAAGCTTTTTCTATTCCAACATAGATGGCGGTCGTGAACTCACATGTACTATGTCACGAGTTTGATCAATATATCTAGAAGTTCCAAAAATTGAGTAGTGTGGTTGTCAAATATAGGTAGAATTGGTGAATGTTACTCGTGTGTAAGGTGATCACTTAGCCAAGCCTATGACGGTCGTAAGCCCTGTAAATGCCCAGATTTCTATATTCTTCTTCATCCATGATGATATCAAGTCAAACACGACTTGTTTCGAGAACTACATATTATATTATATTCTTCAACCACTTATCCGCACCCCAACGGTGCATAGGGCACTGCATCATATAAACGCAGTGTTATATTGAGAGTTAATATATGAAGGAAAGGTGTCCTCCGCTTCAGTTACCAGTCCAGGGTAATATTTGATAAACATTAGAGTAAAAAAAATCACATGATATTTATTTGACCCCCCCTTGGGAATCGAACCCGGGACTTCCAGAACGGTAGCTCAGCGTGCTGACCATTACACTACGAAGGCGGGCATTATATTATATAATAAATATAAATAGTTTGTTTTGGAATTTGATATTTTAAAAGAATTTAAACGAGTCACGGTTAAACAAAGAAGAAGTTGACATTTCGAGCGAAGACACGAGGAAATGTTTACAAACATTTGATATTTAATATGAAGAAGAAAAAACGCATGGGTATATTATTATCGGAATCCAGCCATACTAATAATTCAACTCCTGGAAGCTCGTACTCGTTCCGACATTATGTTGTTACTGTGAGACTTTTGGCATCAATAATAATAAATCAATTTTATTAAAAATACAATAAAACTGTTTTTGTTATTAATTATACACTTCAAAAATTAAGGTGTGAGCGTTCGCTATTAATACCTTTTATGAGTATGACCTGTGACCAATAGTCTTCAATGTCTTTTAAGGAACCTTTTCTTTATATAGAAATAAAATAATATGTATTATTATTTCATTATATTGCACTAAAAATCTTAAGGAATAAAAATCAAACACCAAAAGACTCTTAATTTTAAAAAGAAGAAGAAAAAAATACAAATAGCGCAAAATACTTTTCACTCCTGGTTTGAGGCAAAAATGATTTATTTTTTAACATTTTCCTCCAGAAAACAATTAAAATAATCAACTTTTAAATATATATATTAAAAAATTACAACTATACAGTTTATTTAAACTTTTTTTCATTTGACCAGCGACCGGGTTTCGTCGTTACCGACATCATCAGACTAGTAATGTCGGTAACGACGAAACTCGGTCACTGATCAAATAAAATAAATATGGAGAAAACTAAATAGTTGTTACTTTATTATTAGATGTATTTACCCCAAAAAATGTTAGCAAAAGAATATTGAATATATGTTTTTTTGGCTCAAAGTTTTCAATAAAATTATATTTTGACAGACACTTCACTTCACATCACTTCCATACATTAGGGTCGGAACCAGGACTCCGTTGTGTACAGCCAGTTTAGCTACGTTAGATAGGTTTTTATTCGCTACAACTGATTTTAGTGTATCGTTCACTTTGTTAAAAGCATTCACTCTTCTTTCTATATTTTTAACAACCTTTTTATCCCTAGAAAACATACTTCCCAAATATATGAAATCATCTACCTGTTCTATAATTATATAATCAATTAATTATATAATCAATTCATATATCGTAGTCATACAGGAGAAAGTGACCAACTAACAAAACTTAAATTTTCAGGAGGGCCATTTAAGTCACTTTTGCTTGGCAAGAAAATAAACATTAATGCAGTTAGTAATGTCTAACAAGTCAATATATTATACTGTTAAGTTTAAAATCGCTTGTGGATTTTTTCAGGGCAATATTAAGCTAGTAAAATATCAAATAGTCAATGATTACGTTTTTGTAACAAATGCACTTGGTCACTTTCTCCTGTATGACTACGATATAATCAATAAATTCAAATTTATATCTTAATCACTCAAAAGACATGCTCATTAAAAGTAAGAGTTTTTTAATGCTGCCCTCTTAACAGCAAAATTCGCGCATCCTCCGAGAAGACCTTGTCACTTTATAATCATTTAATAAATTCGTTGTGAGCTGTGGTATAAATAGAATTTGGTGTCATGGGGAATGAATAAATTGATTACAATTTATGTGTTTGTGTATAAAAATGCTAAACGCATCTTGCCAGCTAATAATGCATCTCTCTTCTCTCTCGATAAAAACGCGAAAACCAGTTTTGCAAAGTAATAATCCATGGTTTTATTAAAATGATAATACGGAACTTGATATCATCAATTTAAATATGACTCATTTTTAAATTATTTTGATTAAATTAAACACTTGAACAATCCACTGAATTGAGTTTTATTTTTATTTACGACTAGTTTCGAAAACGACAATTGTTTTCATCTTCTGGTACAAATTAAAACAAACGAATAAAAATATATTTAGGTGTATATATAGGTTAATAAATATAGGTAGGGGGGTTAAAACCAGAAGATGAAAACAATTGTCGTTTTCGAAACTAGTCGTAAATAAAAATAAAACCCAATTCAATGGATTATTCAAGTGTTTAATTTAATTAAAATAATCATGTCATTCCACAAAGTTAATGCCGAATCAATAAATAATACATGTTTAAATTTATGATTTTTCACAAAGAAACATTTTCTTTGCCTTTTGTAGTAACAAAATGTAATATGAGTGACTACTACTACTACCATCATGCCGTTCCTCTGCAGGGGTAGGCAGAGTGGATAGAATGCCACACTCCTCTGTTCTGGCATACTTCCCTAGCCTCCTTCACATCCATACATCTAGACACACATACCCTCCGATTACGCAGACTTTTGACACCGCCAGTTTTTAAGTTCTGATTGATCTGGTCGTGGCAAGACTTTTCCATCCACCCTCGTCCTCTTTGCCATTTTCAAGCTATCCATTCGCTCCACATGTCCATGCCACCTCAAAGAATTTTTCTCAATCTTTTCAATTTCAATAGGGGATGAAGATCTATCAGATTCAGTGGTGTCTTATTCATGAAATATGACAAGACGAATAAGACAAATAAATTAACTATGTGACAAATCGCTCACTCCTTTCAAGAACGTCATAAATCAAAAAAACTTGATTTTTCAGGAGAACGTTTTTCAAGTTTAAAAATATAATGTTTTGAATATTGAAAGCATTAACTTTGTGGATCATCTTGATAAATTATTTCAAGAAATAAAAATACTTTGTTTTCTGATCCACTCACATTTTTATTTTTCCAACTAGTTTCGGCAACAACCTGTTGCCCTCTTCAGGGTTACATTTATAACTTAATATAAACTTATAAGTTATAAATGTAACCCTGAAGTGAAGGGCAACAGGTTGTTGCCGAAACTAGTTGGAAAAATAAAAATGTGAGTGGATCAGAAAACAAAGTATTTTTATTTCTTGAAATAATTTTTTAAAAATATAACACCATGTATTAAAAATAAATATCAGGCCACTTATTGAACTTTTTACTGTGCAATAAATATTTTTTGGTAAAACCTGAAGGTTTTTTCTCCATTAAAAAAATATTTAGTATATTTTTAAAAATAAGTAAACAATACCTTCTCTTCAAAATGCAAAAACAACATTTTCTGCCCTGTAGCTGGCAAATATTAAGTTAAAAATATGCCGCTTTTGCTGGGATATAGTACATTTTCTGGGCATTCCGAAAACATGCATAACTGAAAAATGGCGATTTTTGATTTATGACATTCTTGAAAGGAGTGAGCGAAATGTCGAGTGATATAAGACATTGAATCCATTGTATCTATTGTACAGTTTTTAGAGATCAACCTTATTTATTTATTATTTACTATACATACCACTATCATTTTTATGATACATAAACTGAATATCCTATATATCCTTGTACATAATAGGCAAGACAAATTTTCTTAGGTAATTAATATTTTAAAAAATCAAATCTTTTCAACCATCTTTAGTTCAGCCTTACATTCCTTTCAAATACCTTCTTTTTTAATTCTGCCATGTAACGATTTTCCACACATTCGTCTAAGGGAACGCATTTAATGAGTGATATTTATAAAAAAAATATCATAGATAGGAGAATTGTTCATTGAAGTTGGTGAATCACGCTTTCGTAATATTTTCCAGGAATCCTTCAGCTCACCTTTTACGTATAAGGGCGTGAGATCTGACATTATTTCTGCACCCCTAAATGCTATCAATTAGGTCACCTATAATATAATACAGTATTCCGCAAAGTGTGTGCCGCGGCACACTGGTGTACCGTGGTGATTAGTTGGCGTGCCGCGGAAAAAAGTCTACTTTTTTGAAGATCATCGTTATGAACAATGCTCAAAATTTTCGTATTATTTTTTGACATCTCATCAAAGATGAAGAAGAATATGGAATTCTGAGCATTTACGGGGCTGACGACCGTTATAGGCTGATTTAAGTGATCACTTTACACACGTGTAACATTCACTAATTCTACCCATTATTGACAACCACACTACTCAAATTCTTGGAAATTCTATATATATATATGAACCAATTTCGAAACGTTGTTCTAGAATCATAAGAACTTCACTAGAGACATCTGTAATTGGTGAGATGAAAACAAGCTTTTTTTATTGAGCAGAAACTCTTTTATTAGTATGTGAGATCCAAATCCTGGATTATAATCACACACATGATAAACATATTTCCATATGTTAAAAAAATATATGAAAACAACTCCTATAATTGGAGATAATCCAGATTTTGAGAACAAGTATTAGGTCACACTCAAAATGTTGTTCCATCTTTTGATCGCCCACGCTCAGTTAAACAGGCTCACATTTCGCATTAAACATGATATGTTATAAATGTTTTCGCTTTATATTAATTTTTCTAATAAATCAATATTAAATAAACTTTGTTTTTTCTTTGGCGTACCTCAAAAATTTCTCGATTTGGCAGATGTATCTTGAACATAAAAAGTTTGCGGAGCACTGATATAATGTACCATCCAACCCTTGCCGAGTGAAGACAGCAGTTTGGCTAAAAACAACAGCGGCCAACGCCCAGCAGAGGCAAAACGCAGCCATAAATCAAAGCCCGAAATGAGTGTTATTAAATGGGTCAACTATCTAAAGCCAACTTGTCACGAACGTGTCGGAGTATGACTTTGTATCAAAGGAGGTGCGGAAACAGTTAGACACGAACAAAGTGACGAGAATAATAGTTATTCGCGAACATGTGTGCGTTTCTAGCGCAAGCCATCCTCGACTTGCGACATGGAATTCGTACTTAACATACAAAATTTCAACGATGAAAAAAATACGAAATATACGAAGGACATGATATATAGCTCGATGCTCTATCTATACAATCAATTGAAAGACAATTTATAACACTCTCAACATTCACTTCCAAGATTGAAGCATTTCCACGTAGTTTAAGGTAATTTACTGGTTTGATCTAGGACGTCAATAGATAGTGTTCAATATTCGAGATAAAAGATAGTGGTATAACACAAAGTAAACGACGAATATGATAGAATAAGGATCACCAAGATAAGAGAAATATGCGAGATTGAAGATGTCGTTAGGTGGGGAAGGCAAACGAAGAAAACAATGGTATGCTCATGTGAGGAGAATGGAACCATCCAGACTCTCGCACATTTTTTTTAGAGGCTAATCCCTCTTAAAAACAGGCCACAAGGCCTACACCAAGAAGAAAAAGAAGGAGGATAAGAAGAACAACGAATCATAATGAGAGAATTGTTAAAAAAATGTTTCATTCTTTGATAATAAAAATACATACCTATAATAACAATATCTACTGACATTTCTTCAAAATTTACAAAGGCAAATAAAGTAATACTTAAACATGGTTCAATTCAATCTGAATTCAGAATCGTAAGGGTGAGTGATCGTAAATCGGAGAATTTTCCATGTTAAACCTGACTTTGTTAGTTGTTATTGTGGACACATCGGTATTCATGCGTGTCGAACGGCCTTGCGTGGTCTTATTGACTTCCTCGGTGCGCGGATATATAGCGATGGGCATTTCTGGTGCCGTACATGTTCAATATTGTTTCAACAAAATATCACCGATATGATTATCGAGCGATTTCCGAATAGATGATAACGATCGATCAAGGCTGCCAAATTGCGTCGACTAGCGACAAAAAATGCAAGAAACTATACAAATACAAAAAATATTTTTTAACCGTCTGCGTCTGTCCTCTACTGCTGCATTTATGCCTCTTCCGTCCATCCTTCCGTTTATTTTGGTCGGTTTCTGCTTGCAGCCGATTTTTACCCTCCCCCCCCTAGCAGCTATGTCGTTGGACCATCTCTTTTGGGGTCTTCCGACGCCTCTTTTATTCTCCCAAGTATTCCATCTTAAAAAAAATTGGGGTCCATCTTGTAGAGTCCTGTCTTGCAATATGTCCTGCCCATTTCCATTTGAGTCATGCCACGCGATACATGATATCCTTTATTTTTGTTTTGTTTATGATAAATGAAACTTCCATCTAAATATATATCACCTTATCATCTAACTAACCAACCATAACGCCGCAGGGATAGGCAGAGAGAATAGAACGTCACACCACTCTGTCTCGCTGTACTGACTGCCTGAATGCTCGCATCGTAACGTGTTACGTTACGACGAAATGCTGCGGTCAGTCTCCACCATTAAATTATTTATGGACTTGGCGTTTAATTTGCAGAACTCCATTTTATTTTCGTATTAAATGTTAAATCAGACACTGATTTTTTACGTCTACTAAGTTGTATTTTATTGTTTTAAAAAAAACACATAAAAATCAAATTTGTGACAATTGTTTCGCCTAGTTATGGCATTTTCAAACGAATGTGAAGATGAAATGGACTGACGGTCCTTATATAGCTATACACGTCTAGGTACTCAGGTAATAGTTTTTACATGTGCAGTAATAATTTACGGGAGACAACAATAGTTGATGGGGCATATATGTAGGTACGTATACTTATATTCATTTTCGGGGAAAGGAAAAATTCATTGACATAGTAATGTGTACCATTAGAGTATGCTATTCGTTTACGTTAACACGTATGTTTTGTGTGTGTCTCGTATGTAATTTGCCGCGAAGGTTAATTTCTCTCGCCTCTTTTCAATGTCATTTAGAGTCAGCCTTAATTATGTTAACATTTTCACTGTGTGATCCATCCGTCACTCTATTGGGATCGGATTCTCCGAAGCGGGCGGACGTGACCTCGGCTGGAGTTCAGATCACGTACTCGCAGGAGTCCGGCTCTATACGGAGCGTCCGATTGTCTGCGACCAACGACACACTTTGGGTGACATGTGTGTTTACCAAATGTCCCCATTTACATGAGTAAATTTCGTTTACACTGATAGCTAAACTGGCAGTACACAACGGAGCTCTGGTTCCAAACCCTTGGAAGTATGGAAGTGAAGCATGGAGTTGGCAAAAGAAAGATGAAAGAAGACTGAACGTGGTCGAAATGCGAGCTCTCAGACGAATGTACGGCATAACGATGTATGATAGATGATCGAAATATGAAATTAGGATTTAATGAATCCAAAGCTGAGATAAGCATTATCGGTAAAATTAAGAAAGGTGTATTGGGATGGTTTTAGCACGTGAATCGAATGAGTGAAGTAAGAAGGGTAAAACAAATTTATGAGGTGAATATGGTTGGTAATAGGAGTAGAGGAAGGCCGGGGAAAACTTGTCACAATCAAGTTTTCCTCGGTCAAATTTGAAATATTTAGTGATCACGTCAGGGATCGGAATAATCGGCGGATATGTATGAGGAGCTGCATGAATGTGGAAGAGCCAAAGATTGTTTGCAAAGACAGATTGTCTGGCGCTCTATTCTCTCCGTCTACCCCTGCGGGGAAGCGTGATAATTAGTTAATATCAATAAACGAAAGTGATTTTTAAAATGTGTCGAAAATTCTAAAAGCAATCATTCCGTTTTGTTATTGATCGCAGTGTCAATAGTGCAAAAATCCGGATGTCCACATTTAGCTAAGCATTAGTTTACTCAGATTACTTCAAACACTTTCTCCATGCAAATATAGCGAAATTATTTTAAACAATCTATCGGTGACCTCTATACTTTGTCGTAGGAATTTCCTTATTTAGAACCACGCTTAAACCATATGTATTTAATTTTATTTCATTTTATTTTGTAGTGGAACCCAGGAAATCCGAAATCCGGACATGATTTTGAAGAAAAACATTTGTAGGAAAACTTTTGAAAAACATGACAAAACTGAAGAACACGTTTATCATCACATAAAATTATTATATTATATACGAGTATAACCTAATTTTGTTTGAAAATAATTAAAAAGTTAGTAAAATATACAGTACTGTACCTGTATTGCTACTCAAGTACTGTAATATTATATTGAAATTTTAAAAAGTTGCAAATAATTTACATATACTTTAAAAGAAACAACGTCATAAAGTTCTTCACTAACATTAGAGCTGAATGAATATACAAAAAATATTACAATATAACACTCTCCTTACCATCCATTGTTCACTTTGTGTAATACCACTTTTTTTAGAAAAAAAATGGTATTACACAAAGTAAACAATGGATGCTAAGGAGAGTATTTTATTACCATACCACAAAGTTATCAATGCTTTTGATAAACGAAATATAATTCATTTACTAGATATTTCACTAGCTACGCTGTGCCTCTCAAAAAAAGACTAATTTCTTGTGCTGAGAGAGGAACCTGCAATCAATGTTTGTTGTTTATACTTAATTAATGATATAATAAACATATCATTATTCTATACTTAATTACTGATTTCCGCCTGTCCGCCTCCGTAGTGTAATGGTCAGCACGCTCGGCTACCGTTCTGGAGGTCCTGGGTTCGATTCCCAAGGGGGGTAAAATAAATTTAAGTGATTTTTTCACTGTAATATTTATTCAATATTACCCAGGACTGTTACCTGAAGCGAAGGGCTGATCACCTTTCCTTCATGTGTAAACGATCAACATAACACTGCGTTTATATGACGCAGTGCCCTATGCACCATTGGGGTGCGGATAAGGGTTTTATTATTATTATAATTACTGATTTAAAAAGCTGTATTAAAAATTCAAAAAAATATATTTTCACCAGTCGTAGGTTTGTGTTAAAACACGAGCCTATTTAAATGCAACTTTGTGTCAAAATTTCTAAGTACCTAATCGTTGAATAGCTTGAGGAGAATATAATTTATATTTGAAGCAATAACTTTGTGATTTTCCATTTTATAATTAAAATATCACCTATGGTTTTAAAACGAGGTTATATTTTCTTAATAGATTTATATTATCCACTGACACTTCGTGATGGAATTGCATTTTTTATATATTATTAGGTTAAAACCAATATTTTTAGCTTTTCCACTTTATTTTTATTTGACCAGCGACCGGGTTTCGTCGTTACCGATATCATCAGACTGGTAGGAGGCTATACAAATTGTTATGTTATATATAAAACAAGGCAGGAGTTGATAACCATGATTTGATTAAATTAATTTCTCAATAAAATTATATCAAATCATGGTTATCAACTCCTGCCTTGTTTTATATATAACATAACAATTTGTATAGCCTCCCACCAGTCTGATGATGTCGGTAACGACGAAACCCGGTCGCTGGTTAAATAAAAATAAAGTGGAAAAGCTAAAAATATTGGTTATATTTTCATTATAAAACTTTAGGAGATTTTGATATTTGCAACAACCATATATATTTGTATTAATATAGGTATACATATGATTCTCTTACGATGATATCTTATGCAAGTGCATCGTAATATAATAGCTCACTTGACATTTGCGTCATGGACGGCGACTTGTGTCTGCAATGTTGATAGTTGAATCCTTCGCATCCTTGGCTTATTATTGGCCCATCATCCTTGACACGGCGTGGGTTCCCGGTTCAGTTTTCACATTTGATGCAAATTACGTCGGGTATATGCGGTGTGGGCTCTTTACTATACAAACGTACATATATACGTACATGTATACTGGCAAAAAAAGTGAACTCTTAAAACCCTGTTTGAATAATCCCTGTTCTATACAGCTTTTAGCTTTCATAAAATACCTGCTAATAAAATTAATGTTGAATTTACTATTTAATCCTCATAAATATGACATTTCTAACTACTTAGCGTATTTCGTCAGTTTATAGAACGTTGAAAACATTATAATATGCATCATTTAGTCAAAATTTCATATTTTCAAGTTAACGTTTTTTGCCAGTATACCCACGATATATTGTCTGGTCGATTGTGCGAGTCCAAAATCAACGAATCTATATTATTTTTTGACATCTCATTAAAGATGAAGAAGAATATGGAAGTCTGGGCATTTACGGGGCTTACGACCGTCACAGGCTGGTTTAAGTGATCACTTTACACACGTGTAACATTCACCAATTCTACCCATTATTGACAACCACACTACTCAAATTCTTGGAAGCTCTATATATATGAACCAATTTAGAAACCTTGTTCATGAATCACTAGAACTTCACTAGAGACATCTATTGGTGAGATGTAAAGAAGCTTTTTATTAAGCAGAAACTCTTATATTAGTATGTGAGATCCGAATCCTGGATTATAATCACACACATGAGAAACGCCAGAAAATACCATTTTCATTTTTATTTATATTATTTATATATATATATAGTTATGTTCATGTCAAAAAATAATATGAAAATAACTCCTGTAATTGGAGATAATCCAGATTTTGTGAACAAGTATTTGGGCACACTCAAAATGTTGTCAACGAATCTATGTTTATCACCATCATCATCATAGCAGATGAATTTGCAGATCGATCAAACTCTTCTGTTATAGAATCAGTGTTATATCGACGCATCAATTTCCTATGTCCTTATGGGGCAGTGGCCCGGTGACATTTTTGAAATGATTTCACATTGATATCACGTAGTAAATAGTCGCGCGCTAAGTGCGTGACTAACTATTTATTGTATATTTTGTTTTAGAGACTCTGATTTATATTCTTGGGACGCCACTGTAACGGTGAACAAATTGAGTTATATGAAAAATGATCCTCAAACAAGTACAATATATATATATATATATATATATATATATATATATATATATATATATATATATATATATATATATATATATATATATATATATATATATATATATATATATATATATATATATATATATATATATATATATATATATATATATATATATATATATATATATATATATATATATATATATATATATATATATATATATATATATATATATATATATATGTATATATATGCCAGTGGCGCGGATGATAACAATACGACGATGTCACCAAAGAAGAATTTTAGGATGTTTATAATGCCATGAGTATATTTTTATTTCAAATTATAAATAAATAATCAAAATAAACTGCCATATAGATTTCTATTTCTAATTGGAGAAAATCCAGATTTGTGAACAAGTATTTGTACACACTCAAAGGGTTGTCCATATAGAAACTCTTAACATCAATCACATATGAATCATAACGTTTTAACTACGTAGTGTCGATAAGTTTACCTTTAATTCTATATAGTCAAAAAAAGATAATATTCATTAATTTTATTTTGAAAATCATAAACTTCCTGGCGATTAATAACCAGTTTAACAATGCTAAAAATATTATAAATACAAACAAGAAGGAAAGTTAAAGTTATTTATATATTTATTTAGTAAGACCTCATTCCGTGCTTTTTTGTTTTTCAAAAACACCTCAACTAGGTACGCATTAATTTGGCAAATTCTAGGAAAACACTGTCAAAAACTTTATTCAAAGCACGCGGGAATTCTCTTGTAATGCAGACTGCGTATTTCGGACCAAATCGGGTTAGTCTCCACACGACAATAATACACCATTGTTTTGAAAACACTATTAAAAAGTAAATAACTGAAATGTACATAACGATTGATTAAAACAACAATAAATTATATACGATAATAATATTTAGCTTGTATATATAGCGAAAAGCTTGTCTTCTTTGGGGACGGATACGTATTAAACCCGAAATAAAAAATATTCGTAGGATAAAGGAGTTTATAATTATGTGATGTTTGAAATTAGAGGGATTAAAGGCGTGGAGTTTTTATTTTTATTTTATTTCAAGGACTAGGTAAAATATTTCAAATAGGGTTATTACTTAAATTTACTTGGTTATTAATTACAAAAAAAATACTTAATTAATTATTTTATGAAAAAAGAGAAATATTTGTGTTTTTACTATTTACAAAAATACTTTAATTTCATACTATTTAAATGAGCCTAAGCGGCTAATTATTAGAAATAAGTATCAAATTGTAGGTAGAGAGGGTTCGAACCGAGAAACTCTGACTCAAGAGTCCGCGACTCTAACCACGGGATCACAACCCGACACAATAATAAAAATAATAATAACATGTCAACCAATGTTTTTTTTAAATAAATAAATTTACATTTCAAAAGTTTATAAAGTAAAATGTGTATTGCTCGGTTTTTACACTCTCGAAAAAATAATTTTATTTAGCATTCAATAAAATAATATTTTGTATAGAACTTACCCCTCGTCCTTGAAGGATAGAGTTATTCAAACAACCCTTGTGGAGCAGCAATAGTCAGGATTCACGTTCTCACATCACACTTCTGAAATATCAAAAACATACTATTAGTTTCATCGCTAAAAACACAAATTCTATATCAATTTCATCATGGAATTCATGAACAAACCATTAATTTGCCAAATTAAAAACCACATTAATATAACAACGAAGATCAAAGTAAAACAACTTTTTTAAACTGATAAATATACCGTCTTTGTTTTTGTAAAAAGACTCAATCCGCAGGAATTACTTGTAGCCACTGTAATTCGAATCACATGGCATTATGCACAACGCACACAAAGTGACAAGTCATAACAAATTCATACGAGAGGTGTGTCTAAAAAGTTTTGTGCGATCAATCAAACTATAGTTTTTTTAAGAAGCCTTTTGATAAACATTATATATCACTCCGAGGCAGATCGAATCGAATATATGACTTTCTTTTTCAAATTGAATTTGTGACACTTTCGCGACGCCATTTGATAGGCTATTACCTACATTCAGAATTCTAGTTAATATTTTAACTTATAATAAAAAATCCGCTTTCATAGTGTAGTGGTTAGTGCACTAGGCTACCATGCTGGAGGTCCTGGGTTAAATTTCCAAAAGGGTGAAAATAAATATAGGTGTTTTTCTGTGTTATATTTATTTAATATCATCCTGGACTGGTACCTGAAGCGGAAGGCTGATCACCTTTCCTTCATGCAATTAACGATCAATATAACACTGCTTCTAAACGATGCAAATATGAAATTTTGTAACTGGAATGGTACAAATACCTGTTTTGTGTTACTCGTTGATGTTAACAAATGTATATAACTGTTTTGTTAAATTTCCAAATAAAATTAAATTAAAATAAAATTACTAAGAATGTTAAAAATAATAGTAAGTTTAATGAAAAGACCTTTTCGTTTTTTGAAAATTGAAACGTCCTAATTCAAAACTTATCCGCATAAAATAATGCATAGGGAACTGCATCGTTATGACGCAGTGTTATCTTAACCGTTACTTACAAGGCACGGTAATCACTCCTGCGCTTCAGGGACCAGAGCAGGATAATGTTAAATAAATATTATAGTGTAAAATCACTAATATTTATTTTCAACGTACTCCCCCTGGGAATCGAACCTGGGACCTCCGGCACGGTAGCTAAACACGCTATTTGTTTAGTTGAATGATTATTTTATCCAACGCATAAAAAGAGTTATTATAATTGATATGCATGCGCACAGTGCGAATATTTGGAACGACCCTCATAGTTTCGCAACAGCTGTTCAAATTAACTCACCCTAAATAATATTTATTCACATGTGACCAGGTGATACCAAATCATATTATATTACATTTTCATTATAATAATATACCTAAATTATATTACAAAATAAAATAAGTTTGAAAATATTATTAAAAACTATTTTTTTCTTGAAAAATACATACATAAACCTTATATTATTTATTGATTTGGCATTAACTTTGTGGAATGATATGTTGTTTTTTTTTTAATTAAACACTTGAATATACCACTTAAATGAGTTTAATTTATATATACGACTAGTTTCGAAAACTTAAAACATAAACATTAGCTTTAATTTTTACCAGAAAAGATGAAAACATCCGTATAACAATAACAAAAATGTTAAAAAAATATATTTGGCATTTGAAAGTGTTAAGGTAAGAAGTTGGAATAATCGGCGTGTATGTATGAGAAGTTGTATAAATGTGGAAGAGGCGGAGATTGTGTGCAAAGACAGATTGATGCGGCGTGCCTGCCTTCTCTCTGCCTATTCCTGCGAGAAACGGCGTGATGGTTAGTTAGTTTATATATTTTTGTTCGCCTTCGTAGTGTAATATTCATCATGCTCGGCTACCGTACTGGAGGTCCCGGGTTCAAATTATTAATTTTATATATCGTTTTTATTATTAAAATTTATCGATTGATGTAGAGATACAACTGCCATCTGTTGTTGAACGTCTGCAACAGTTTGACAGATAGTAATGTGACGTCACGTCCGACACACGTGGGAGGTGTGGCCTATAATGTGGTTCTCAAACTGATCACGAAATAATAATATAAACAGTAGATTATATATTATTTTATAATCGTAATATAATATTTAAAAGCATATCTTAATTTCATATTATCACAGATTTATGTATTTAATACGGTTACAAGAGTTTTTTTTTATAATTTGATTAATTTTCTAGACATTTCTACTCTACAATATTAACACTGTTCTTTCCAATAAAGAGACTAAGCTCTTGTGCTTGAAGAGGGATTGTTTTATTTAACCTCCATTCGTGTACGAGTGAGACTTAAATTTAAATGAACATAACTTGAAATTTAAGACTTATTATTTACTGTTTATTTTTGTGGGTGATATATATATATATATATATATATATATATATATATTATATATATATATATATATATATATATATATATATATATATATATATACATATATATATATATATATATATATATATATATATATATATATATATATATATATATATATATATATATATATATATATATATATATATATATATATATATATATATATATATATATATATATATATATATATATATATATATATATATATATATATATATATATATATACTACTACTACTACTACTACTACTACTACTACCATCACGCCGTTTCCCCGCAGGGGTAGGCAGAGAGGATGGAACGCCACACTCTCCTCGCCTCCTTCACATCCATACATCTAGTCATACATGCCCTCCGATTACGCAGACATTTGACACCGCCAGATTTTAGGTTCTGATTGATCTGATCGTGCCAAGTCTTTTTCGGTCGTCCACGTTCTGTTTTCCCTCTCACATTCGCCATATATTTTTTCTTAGTCATTCTCTCGCTATCCATTCGCTCCACATGTCCATACCACCGCAAAGAGTTCTTTCTCTTTATATATATATATATATATAATATATAAGTGAAAGAAAGATGGAAAGAATACTTTATGGAAATTTATGAAAGTAACGGCAATGTCTCCACCGAGACACCCATAAGGCAAGGGTGAGTGAGGGTATGGTATGTGAGATAAGTTTGTCAGAAATAACGAATGCCTTAAAATTAATGAGGAACGGTAAGGCTGTTGGGTATGATAATATTGCTATAGAGTTTGTAAAATGTGGTGGACTGACCACCCTCACATGGATTCACAGACTATTTAACCTGTGTCTTGAGGAAGGATACACACCTCTGGATTGGAGACGGGCAGTAATCATGCCTCTATTCAAGGGAAAGGGATCTCGCGCAGAGTGTGGGAATTATAGGGCGATAAGCCTGCTAAGCTCTGTCGGTAAACTCTATAGTAAGATTATAATTGAAAAAGTTAGAATGGTGACGAAAGAACGGATTTGGGATGTGCAAGGTGCTTTTATGAGTGGAAGAGGTTGCACAGATCAAATTTTTGCACTACGAATGCTGACGGAAAAGTTTTTGGCTAAAAATTAGAAACTCTTCTGTGCCTTCGTGGATTTGCAGAAAGCGTATGATAAGGTTGATAGGATAAAATTATGGAGCGTGCTGGAAAAATATGGAGTAGACAATAAACTTATACAAGCAGTTGCTTCCCTCTACGAGGGCAGCACAGCTAGTATAAGAGTGAATGGGGACATTACATCATGGTTTGCAATATCCAAAGGCGTAAAGCAGGGATGTGTAATGTCACCATGGTTGTTTAATCTCTATATGGACCATTGTATGAAAGAGATTGAAAGTATGGGAGTCGGAGCGAAAATGATGAATATAACTGTTAGTTGCTTGCTGTATGCGGATGACGCCGTACTGCTAGCGAGCAGCGCGGAGGACTTGCAACTAATAGTGTCAAGAATGTACGATGTATGTATGGAAAATGATCTGGCAATGAATGAAGGTAAGTCAAAGGTCATGGTGTTTGAAAGAGAGAAAGATTTGACAGAATGCAAGATTATCGTGCACAATGAATCCCTAGAACAGGTGCAAGAATTTTTATATCTAGGAAGCATGTTCACAAGGGATGGAAAAGTGGATAAGGATATTGAGAGAAGAGTGAATGCAGGGAATAGAATAAATGGTGCTTTTAACAGAGTGATTGGGAATAAGAATATGTCCATGGAAGCCAAGCTAGCGGTTCACAACGGCGTGCTAGTACCGACACTAATGTATGGAAGCGAAACATGGAACTGGCAAAGGAAGGATGAAAGCAGAGTGAACGCTGTTGAAATGCGCTCCCTCAGACGAATATGTGGAGAATCATTGTATGACAGAATTAAAAACGACGATATAAGAAAGGAATGTAAGGCTGAACGAGGAATAATTGAAAAGATTAGGAAGAGTTCTTTACGGTGGTATGGACATGTGGAGCGAATGGATAGCGAGAGAATGACTAAGAAAATATATGTGGCGAATGTGAGAGGGAAAACAGAACGTGGACGACCGAAAAAGACTTGGCACGATCAGATTAATCAGAACCTAAAATCTGGCGGTGTCAAAAGTCTGCGTAATCGGAGGGCATGTATGACTAGATGTATGGATGTGAAGGAGGCTAGGAGTGTATGTCAGGACAGAAGAGTGTGGCGTTCCATCCTCTCTGCCTACCCCTGCGGGGAAACGGCGTGATGGTAGTAGTAGTAGTAGTAGTAGTATAAATATATATATATATATATATATATATATATATATATATATATATATATGTATATATATATATATATATATATATATATATATATATATATATATATATATATATATATATATATATATTGTATATATATATATTTTTTTTAATTCTTTGATTAACAAAAGTATTATATCTATTATAACGAGTATAAACATAAGTCTTTTAATTTATTTTATAGCATTTTAATTTCTTAATTTTTTTTACATCTGTAGGAAGGTTATTGGTGTATTTATTTCCCAAATATTTCAAATTGAATAAAAAATAATATTTAAAATATGAATAATGATGTAAGTTTAGTAATGAGTTTGGGAAGCTGTGGGTTCAGGTGATGCGGTGTGGGTATTTAAACTCTCAAATGCATACAATGTTTTTTTGTTGGTCGCGTGCGTGACGGAAACTGGATGTGTGGGAGTGTACTGTGTGCTCATCATTATAAAAAAGAAAAAAGAAATAAAGAAAAGAAAAAACCTTTTTATGAATAAAATGTTATTAAATGTAATCTTATTCGAAGTGAAAGAAAAATTCGATTTTGAAAAATATTTGATGAGTTAAGGGATTCAGAAGAAAAAAAATAATATTATATAACATAACGTAAAATGATTTTTTTAAATTAAATTTCTTAGATTTTCACAGCCGTTTATATGATTATTTATATTTAGGATATTATGCCGTTGTGTGTTGGTACTTTAAGCAGACGTTTCAGCCGCATATTTCATATTTATTTGACCATAAACTTTTTATTTTCGAATGATGAATTAGAAAATTAGATTCTATAAAAATTTCAAAATTAATTGCTTACCACCATTCATTATCCTCATTTTTAATTTCTCAAGTTTTAGATATTTAATATGAGAAAAATTGAAAGCAAAAATGAGGGTTTTATAAAGTTAATACATAGATCATGCTTGAGGTCCCGGGTTCGATTCCCAGGGGGGTCAAAATGGCGCTATTATAATTATTATATAAATTTGTTCTTTTTATTATGTC
Source organism: Brachycentrus maculatus (assembly GCF_059751285.1). NCBI lineage: Eukaryota > Metazoa > Arthropoda > Insecta > Trichoptera > Brachycentridae > Brachycentrus > Brachycentrus maculatus. The sequence goes on along the minus strand of NW_028280993.1, from coordinate 454,138 downwards.
AACATAAATTTAAGTGATTTTTCTCTCTGATACTTATTTAATATTACCTAAACTGGTATCTGAAGCGCAGGGTTGCGGTTGGCCACATTTTCTTATTGTACATAACGATTATAAAAACACTGCTTGTGTACGAAGTAGTGCCCTATGCATTTACTTTACATTTACTTTACTGTGTACGGATAAGGATTAGAAAAAGTGCCTAGATGTAATTTGATTCTCGGTACTTTATTTTTTTGTTCATTTTGTTTGATCTAATTTATTGATTTTATCGTTCGTAAGTAAACGGCGTGCTGGTACCGACATGAATGCAAGCAAAACATGAAACTGGAAGAGGAAGGATAAAAGCAGAGTGAACGCTATTGAAATGTACTCCCTCAAACGAATGTGTGGAAAATCATTGTTAAACGAAGACTTAAGAAAGGAATGTAAGACTGAACAAGGAATAATTGAAAAGATAAGGAAGAGTTCTTTACGGTGGACATGTGGAGCGAATGGATAACGAGGGAATATCTAATAAAATATATGTAGCGAATGTGAGCGGGAAAACCGAACGAGGACGACCGAAAAAGACTTGGCACGATCAAATCAATCAGAACCTAAAATCCGGTGGTGTCAAAAGTCTGCGTAATCGGAAGGCATGTATGGCTAGATGTATGGATGTCAAGGAGGCGAGGAGTGTATGTCAGGACAGAAGAGTGGCGTTCCGTCCTTTCTGCCTATCCCTGCGAGAAAACGGCGTGATGGCAGTAGTAGTAGTAGTAGTAAAGTGTTCATGATAAAATACATATATTTAAGAACTTCCATCTCCCTTAATAGTAATTAAGAGCACTTTTAATTAATTTGATCATGTAATACATGGTATAAAGCTGGTTACATAAATCTCCCAACTAATTAAGACTAGTTTCACATTAATCTAATCTGGGGTTCATTACAACTAATAAATGTTTCCCAATTTGTCATCAACCGCTTGCCTAAACTATAGAAATGCATTTTAATGAAATTTAATTGATTAATAGATTGGGATAAAAAGAGGGCTAATCAAACAACACATAGATAAACTTAAATTAGGTATTTTTTGACATCTCATCAAAGATGAAGAAGAATATGGAAGTCTGGGCATTTACGGGGCTGACGCGTAAATGCCCAGACTTCCATATTCTTCTTCATCTTTGATGAGATGTCAAAAAAATAATACGAAAATAACTCCTATTATTGAAGATAATCCAGATTTTGTGAACAAGTATTTGGACACACTCAAAATGCTGCATAATTTGCACATAACTTTAATAAAGTAGATACTTTTTATCTTGAGTTAAAATTGTATTGAAATGTGACAGTTTTAATGTGCGCATATAATGCTACTTAATATAAGCGAAATGTGTTATTTTCATTAATTGAAATTAATGGTAGTATCTATCCATTTTTAATTTAAGTATTACTTGGTAAATACAACATTTTATTGTATTAAAATCTACAGTGGCACGTGTTTCGATGCATTCCGTATCATTTTCATGTACAGTATGTAAAGCTAAGTCTATATTTTAGAGTTGTGTTCAAACACCGTATGTGTTTGAAAATGCGGATAGAAAATGACGTGGAATGCATCGAAACACGTGTCATAATAGATTTTAGGAAATAGTGGTATTTACCACGTAAAACGTATTTAATATTACCCTGGAATGGTACACGAGGCACAAGATTGTTCACCTTGCGTTCATGAAACTAATATTCAACTTAACATTGCTTCAATTTGATGCAATGCACCATTGGGTACGGATAAGGCATAAGGGATTGTTGCCGAAAACATCAGTATAATGATGGAATTTAAACATAATAAAATTAGAGCTCATAAATGAAAGTGGACATATGGTAAAAAGTTTAAATCATACACGGAGCATTGCTAAAAATATCAGCATACATCATTTTTAGGGTCTCGTAAAATTAGCAAATGCTTCTCGTACGCCATAAAGTCTTTGTTCAAGTTTGCGATCTAAAAATAGGCACTCGTTAGAGCCGACTGCTGTTCCGAACTCGTATTCAAATCAGTTCCGAAGTTTCTGACTCACGGACGAAATTGGGTTTAAATAAAGGATAAGTTTATAGTCTGTTTAGATTGGAAGAAGCCAACTGGTGTCCAATAAATTATGGACATATCGTGGAGACGTCGCTAATTAGTGAGATAGTTTGGTGATCAGCGCCGTAGAAAGAAAATATACATTTGGAAGATTCCTAGCTATATGGAGTTCAAGTATCTGGGAGTTGGCGTCAGTAGTGCTAGCAACCTCTATGATGAGACTCTAAGACAGGTCAATAAAGCAGCTGCAATATCGGGCTGCCTAAGAGGAAAAATCTAGAATAATAAACACATGAATATTGAAAGCAAAGTAAAAATGTAGAAGACACGTGTAAGACCGATTGCCGCATATGGGATAGAGACCAGAGCAGACACAGCGAAACCACAGAGAACGACCTGCTTGACCTTTTTCTTCTTCAAAATCCGTAACTTATAGTGCATAGGGCACAGCATCATATAAACGCAGTGTTATTTTGATCGTTAACACTTGAAGGAAAGGTGATCTGCCCTCCGCTTCAGGTCCAGTCCAGGGTAATATTGAATAAATAAAAATGTGAAAAATCACTAATATTTAAGTGACCCCTCCTTGGGAATCGAACCTGGGACCTCCCAAACGGTAGCTGAGCGTGCTGATCATCACACTACGGATGCGGCTTAACCTGGCTTAAAATTATATTCGAAATGCGTCGTAGCGGGTACGTCGAGTTGAAGAGTGACCATGAAAGAAAGACTAAACAAAGATTGTAAACTCACGAAGACGATCCAAGAAACTATAAGAGTCCGGGACTGATAGTCCTATAATTGGTGATTGAACTGGCATCACATCAAGCGAAAGCAGTTCTCTATGCACCATATGGGTGACAAGATTTTTTTCTTTCTTCGCACGCTTTCAAAGGTTTTTAAAAATACTTTTGAAGCCAAAGGTTAACACTATATTCCACTGTTCCCCTCCTAAACGCCGTGCAGTATCACATTATCATATTACTTCTCAGACAGAAGCCCTATTACAAAAATAGTTTCACCTTCTTCATAGTATCCCCAACTGGGATTAACAGTTCTCGGAAAGCTACTGAGACAGACACGGCTTTTGCTGTCACGATAGATGATCCCTTAAAATTAAAAGTCCCCGTTTAATAGGGGGAACAGGAATAGTTTTATTTGTGAGGCAACGGTAAATGTTAGGGGAGAAAGATGCGCATCCAACTCTGTCGAAAAACTAACTGAATTTCATCGCAAAGATTAATACGAAAACGTCAATGGTCAATATCAACAGAAACAAAATATTGACTGCGCGATCGGAGATGGATTTATCTGTGTCGTCCACTCTTGAGCATTGATCGTGTAACCACTTTTTTTAAACACCACTTATCATGGTCCTACTTAGGCTTCAATTTTTATAGCCTATAACTTTTTGAGAATGGATATACTCTTTATTTTATGTATTAATTGTTACATCAAACACAAATTTCATGCGTCTACTAAGTTGTATTTTATTGTTTTAAAAAATCACACACACACACATACAAATTAATATTGTGACAATTGTTTCGCCTAGTTATGGCATTTTCAAACGAACGATAAGATATTCTATTTTATTTCGAGAAATAAAAATACTTTGTGTTCTGATCCACTCACATTTAAATAATAATATATCAATATGATCCACAAAGTTAATGCTTTCAATATTCAAAAGACAAGATATTCGTTTGAAAATGCCACAACTGGGCGAAACAATTGTCACAATATTAATTTATGTGTTTTTTTACAGTAAAATACAACTTAGTAGACTCGTGAAATCTGTGTTTGATCTATTTGTAGAGCTCTATTTAATACATAAATTTAAATAGAGCTGTACAGATTAAACGATTTACTCGTTATGTTGAAACTTACTACTTATAGTTTCATGTAGGTAATTCAAGAGTGAAAATTCTAGGCAAAAATACTCGCTAAAACATCGTCAATTTCAGCAATTTTTCTGATATCTGACACTATTGCGCATGTGCCAAATTATTTTTCAAACCACACTTAACCTCTAATTTTTGACATTTGATAATAACAAGGTGTCGATCTCCCATTCTGGTATGGAAAACGCAGCAGAAATTAAATTTGCATTGAGATGGTAATATGGAAGTCTGGGTATATACCGGGCTTACGACCTGTCATTTGGTGATTTAAGTGATCACTTATAATTGAACTGGATTGGCTTAAAAAATAAGTACATAATTGCTTATTTATTAATAGATTTGGCGTTTAATTTGTAGAACTACCTTTTAATTTAGGTAGGTCCAAATTAAATGTTAAAATCAGACACTGATTTTTTGAGAACTATTAATTTTTTTTAAACCCAAAAAATATTTTTTATGTCAACTGTTTTGCTTCGTTATAGCTATATAAGGACAATCTGTCCATATAATCGTCACATTCGTTTGAAAAATGCCATAACTAGGCGAAACAATTGTCACAAAATTAATATTTATGTTGTTTTTTTAGCAATAAAATACAATTTAGTAGGCTCAAAAAGCAGTGTTTTTTTGAGCCTACTAAGATTTTAACATTTAATATATAAATTTAGTACTTGTTATTAATAAAGTACTGTACATAACGATAATTAACATAAATATAAAAGCATAAATATTTTTGGGTATGGAGGAGATGCATGAATGTGGATGAGGCGAAGATTGTTTGCAAATACAGATTGGTGTGGCGTTCTATCCTCTCTGCCTACCCCTTCAGAGAAGCTGCGTGATTGTTAGTTGGCAGTGTTAGTTATATTTAAACACCGCAAGTCAGACAAAAATATAATATCTCAACTTTATATGTATTGTATATATTTTTTCAAAAGCATTTTTTACATAAAAAAAATTCAATGTTAATAAAATAAAATAAATTAAAAATATTAACACAATAAAAATTTGCTGCCGAAACCAGGGATCGAACCAGGGACCTTTAGATCTTCAGTCTAACGCTCTCCCAACTGAGCTATTTCGGCTGACGATACTAGCGCCAAAAAGAACTGTCATAACACATGAAATAGTATCTTTAACTTTATACCTAAATACAGAATATTTTTTTTATAAATTATCTCTTATCGCGGAATACGCAAAATATAAAACAATTTTCATGTTAGTACAGTTTTTTTTTAATTTTAATTTTTTTTTTATTTGAAATTATTTTTTTATATATTTTTATCAATATGTCAACAGTTTTTACTTTTTTATAAAAACTTATGCATGTTTTTAATTAAACTGATACTTAAGGCAATACTCGCAATAATAAAACTCAATTGGCTTCCAGCAACGCATAGAGCCGGTCGTCAGGTCGCTAGCATTTTTTTTAGAAAACATATTGGATTTTTTAAGAATATATATTGTTTTAACTCATTACCTTTTGAAAGTTCTTTTATTTTCTAAACGATTTATTTATTTCCTTGAAAAACTAATTTTTACAATACAAGAACGGTTTTTAAAAATATTTGAAATAAACATTTACGTCATATGTTACCTGGGTTTAAAGAAAATTAAGTTAGTATTTAACAAATACTAGGCCTAGTATTTGCTAAGAACTATATGATATATTTTGTATATTAAAAGCATTAATAACTTTGTGGTAGGTATGGTAATATAACACTCTCCTTATCATACATTGTTTACTTTCTGTAATACCACTTTTATAAACACTTATTCGTGACTACCGGTTTCGGAAAATCATTCCATCGTCAGGTCATTAAAATAAAATTATTACGATTCGACTATATGATACTTGTAAATACATTATTTTTTTAAAAAAAACCGGTACCAATTTACGCGCGTTTGTATAAAAAGTTGAATCGATAAGAAAAGCTAAAGTGAATCACGAATATCCCTTTCACTATCAAGCAACAAAATATAAACTCAACATAGGTGAATAAGAATATGTGTGGGTTTTTATTGGGCTTACGACATGCATAGGCTGGTTTAAATGATCACTTTGTACACGTGTAACATTCAACATTCTACCCATGATTGGTAGAATGTTGAATGTCACACGTGTATCGTGTATAAGTAATCACACTATTCAAATTTTGGAAGTTGTATACATATCGTTCAATTGACATCTTCTTTCACATGCGAGTTCTGGGCACCATCTATGGTTGAGTTGAGTGATTATTTTTTAATGATCCGTTGTAATTAGTTTTATATGGTTTTAAACAGCTTAAGTCTTGATTCTTAATGTCTTAAAGGGAGTACTCGCAAACATACAATTCAGTGAGCTATCGGTTGCGCGAAGGGTCAGACGTCTCTCCACGCACATTTTTTATTTATATTACATATTAGAATTAGATTTTTTCTTTAGAAGATACATTGAAGAAATATTTTTTTACATTTTTCAAATTAATCTTTTCTTTTCAAAAACATGTAATTATTTCGAAGAAAAACTTATTTATTCAATACGAAAACAGTGTTATGAAAAAATACGTAATATTTTTTTTTTTTAAATATTACATTTTATTTTTAAAAGACAAATTTCGATATTATTTTAAGTCGTGCGCAGAGACACGACCGGCTTCTAGCGCTGCCGATCACTGATTGCGAGTTCCTCCGATGGCGATTATTTATTCGTGAACGGGACGGGACGTTTGCCGCATGTAATTATCGCAGTTATGAAAGCGAATCTTTAGTGAAAAATATGACTATTCGACATATCACAACAAAGTGTGCTATTCCCAAACAATACCGATTCATCCGATTCTCTCTGCCGGCGAAACGAACGTGCCTCTATAAATAATACATTTATGCACCGTCATGCAGCTCCAAAAGGGACAACAGCAATCCGTATAAGACCTGTGTCTTATAAATATGGATCCAAAACATCACGATCCGACGAATCAGCATTCGAGATTATAGGCAACAATAGCCCAGATATGAAACCCGACGCGGTATAAGGTCCGAGAAAATAATGCAACTCTAGCGATTAGTAATGAAGATGGCGATAGAGCACATATCGCTCACTCCTTTCAACAACGTCATATATCAAAAATCGTCAACTTTCAGTTGTGCATGTTTTCGGAATGCCCAGAAAATGTACTATATCCCAGCAAAAGAGACATATTTTTAACTTAATATTTACCCGCCACACGGCGGAAAGTGTTGTTTTTGCAGTTTCAAGAAAAGGGATTGTTTAATAATTTTTTTAAATACTAAATATATTTCAAATGGAGAAAAAGCATTCATGTTTTACCTAAAAAGATCTGTTGCACAGTAAAAAGTTCAATAATTGGCTTGATATTTATTTTTAATACATTATATTATATTTTTAAACTTTAAAAACAATCTCCTGAACAATCAATTTTTTTTATATATGACGTTGTTGAAAGGAGTGAGCGGTATAACACATGTGGCGAGTGGACGAGTTGACACCGGACCTACATTTGTACTATTATTGATCTCAGTCGGGGTCATGGAAAGGAACAAAGGTCTGCTCAGAGCAAAGGTACAATAACACCTATGCGAGATCTGAACACCGATAAAGTGCGTGAATCATAACTGCTCATTGCTCATCAAGTACATACGTTCTGAATGCTTGGGTTTTAATTGCTCAAATATATATGCTCTAGATAGAGCACGGCTGTCCAAACTTAAAACACAGTAAGAGACATTTTTTTTAAATGTTTTTTTTTACATTTTTGGACTAAGTAGATTCACTTAGTCCAAAAATGCAAAAAAAAAAGTTTATTTAAAAATAATGTCCCTTACTTTGTTTTAAGATTGGAAAGCCGAGCAGTGTTCCACAAACTTTTTCTATTCAAGATACACCTGCCAAATCAAGAAATTTTAGAGGTCCACCAATGAAAATATCGAAGATTATTTCATATTAAAACTAATATGATGCGAAAACATACACAAAATATTATGTTAAATACGAAATGTGTGCCTGCTTAATTAAGCTCAGCTATTTGTAGGTGTGTTGTCTTCACAAAACTAGACGGTACACCAGTGTGCCGCGGCACACGCTTTGCGGAACACTGTTCTAGAGAAGCATAAATCTGTAGCCAATTATTATATATGGTCAAAACTTTGGTGTAAAAAACGTTTGATTTGAATGCTCGTACAAAAACAATGAATTTGCATAAATTATCGTCTATCACATATATATATCACGATAAACTACACCGGAAACTATTCAATTTGTCATATTCCTAAATGAAGCACTTCGTATATTATAGATAATGTCATAAATATACATTTTAAACAGCGTATAATTACAAACTTATAACAATATATTTTATAACAAGCTAGTGCCAGGTCGTGAGCTCCATGAATGCCCAGACTTATTATTTGCATATATTATCAAAATATCCTTTGAATCTCTGAAGGACGCAGACCCCCAGGCAGACCTCCAAAAAGGTGGAAAGACAGCTCGGCTGTCCAAATTTAAAACACAGTAAGGGACATTTTTTTTGTAGTACGTTTTTTTGCATTTTCGGACTAAGTAGAGTCTACTTAGTCCATAAATGCAAAAAAAAACGTACCACAAAAAAATGTCCCTTACTGTGTTTTAAATTTGGACAGCAGAGCTGGGAGTCAACATCCCAAGATCTACAAGCGGAGGCACAAATAGATCCTTAGGATCTAGAAAAAGAAGAAGAAGAAGCTTTGTAGCAGAAGAAGAAGAAGAAGAAGCTCAAAATAAACCTAAAATGATATATTCCCGAGTGTAAACAATAATTCATTCTAAACAATTATTTAAATATTTTTTTTTTTATTTAAGTTTTACTTGGTACATAGCACTATTTCTAAAAAATCTATTGGACATCATTTTCAAACACCATATACGTATATGGTTAAGCTTAGTCTAAATTTTAGAGTTGTGTTTTTTTGTTTTTTTTTTTAATTACCTAACGTCCAAGTGACTCTGAAATCTAGCTACGGCTTATGCAACACCGTTTATCATGTCCCTACTCAGGCTTCAACTTTAAAAGTTTCATAGCCTATGCCTACTCGTGAGTGGATTTACTCTTTATGTTTAAAGTTACTTTAATTTCATGTAATTCATGAGTGAAAATTCTAGGTCCTTGGAACTTTGAAGGATGAAGAGGGGGTAGGAGCTGTTTCTTATTTATATATATATTTTTTATATTTCATATTGAGTTGATGCTTTACTATAAAAGTAATCCAGAATGAAATTATTATGTATGTGTGTAAAGTATTAATAGACTACTTTGCTAGGCAGTCGCCGGTCAGTGGTCAGTCACAGCGCATGGCATTCCACATCCACATGTTGCTCCAGTATACCCGATCTCACAAACGAGTCCTGATGGACGAGCGCCATTTTAGGAAGTCCGCGCGAGGAGCGGGTACCTAACTACCTACCTACCTACCTACAAGGTAGGTACCTAGGCAGACGTTTCGGATGATTAATTCGCTTCTAATAACAGACCCGGTTCAATTCGCCGGCGAGTCACTTCAGCGCGCCGAAAGAACGATAAAGTATTGGGTGTTGGGTCTCACTACTACCATCACGACAGTAAAGGTACGCAAACAGGATGAAACGCCAGACTCTTCTGTCCTGACATACACTCCTCGCCTCCTTCACATCCATATATCTACACATATCGCTCACTCATTTCAAGAACGTCATAAATCAAAAATCGTCAATTTTCAGTTGTGCGTGTTTTCGGAATGCCCATAAAATGTACTATATCCCAGCAAAGGCGGCATATTTTAACTTAATATTTACTCGCTACAGGACAGAAAGTGTTGTTTTTACATTTTGAAGAAATGGTTTTGTTTAATTATTTTTTATAAACTTAATATTTTTCAAATGGAGAAAAAAACCTTCAGGTTTTACTTAAAAAGATCATTTGCTCAGTTAAAAGTTCAATAAGTGGCCAGTAATTTATTTTTAATACATTGTTTTATATTTTTAAACTTTAAAAACGTGCTCCTGAATAATCATGTTTTTTTATATATGACGTTGTTGAAAGGAGTGAGCGATATGTAAAATTTTGAAGAATATATTTTGCTGTTTACTTCGCAAAAATCTCGCTAGAAGTCGCTTCAAAGTGCCTACCTGAAGGGAGTTAACAGTAGCAAAAGATTAAAGGTACCTATCTACCCTTTTCTTATCTGAAGTCACTGGCTTTTTCCTTGGCCTTGCATTCTTTCACGAACGCCAAAATCGCCATTTGACTGGATTGCTAACTAATCACCTAACCATCCGTAAAGGTAGTATAGATTGCCAAACTCATCTGTGTTTGACTTGCTTCGCTTCTTGTTATACCAGATGTGGGTCGTTCGTGAACAAATGGATCTTAATGATACGTCCGGATACTGAACAGACCATGATATCTGAATCTCAATTTTAATAGAATCACGTTTACGAACGCCGATCCGCTCATTCTCCCGTTCACTGATTCATTGATTCACTGATTACCGACTCGTTGTCTCAGAAGGCTTATTTTTGTTTTTGGTTGACGGAATTATACCAATGATGAAATATCCTGTTCTAATATTATCTAAAGTAAAGTAAGTGGAAAAAAGAGCAGAGGAAGACCGAGAAAAACATGGCACGATCAGGTATGCCAAATACTTGAAAGTGGTCAGGTTAGGAGTCGTAACAATCGGCGGGTATGTATAAGGAGATGCATGAACTTGGAAGAGGCGAAGAATGTTTGCAAAGACAGAGTGGTGTGGCGTTCTATTCTCTTTGCCTATCCCTGCGAGGAAGCGGCGTGATGGTTAGTTAGTTAGTTAGTTAATATTATCTACACACGAAATACAGTGAATTAATTTATTTCTGTGCTATCTTACTGATAAATTAAAAGTAAGCAAAATGCCATATAACATTCCAACCCAGATTAAAAGTAATGAAACGACTACTGTTACTACTACTACTACTACTAGGTACCATCCCACCGTTTTCTGCAGGGGTAAGCAGAGATGATGTAATGCCATACTCGTCTGTCCTGACACACACTCCTAGCTTCCTTCAAATCCGTACATCTAGGCATACATGCCCTCCGGTAATGAAGACTTTTGACACAACCAGATTTTAGGTTCTATTTGATCGACCTCGTTCTGTTCTCCCATTCAAATTTGCCAAATATACTTTCTTAATCAAATTCTCTCGTTATCCATTCGCTCCACATGCCTAATATTACCTTTTTTTAACTTTTCTTTATCTTTTCAACTATCCCTAGTTCAGCCTTACATTGGTATTAATTTCTTCACTTTTAATTCCATCGTCTTTAATTCATTCGTCTGAGGGAAATGTTATGAATCAAAATATCCCAAGCTACGACACAAAATGCCAAACACTCTTCTAGTGGAACGGAAGGTCTAATGACGACAGTCAACATTTTGACTTCTCCTGAGGAGTTTTACGTGGTTTCCTCCCAGCAATGAGAAAATGCTGAGAAGTTCCTGATTGGTCCACACTAGATTATCCCTCCTGTTGCCAACACAGAATAAAATTAATTAAATAAAATATCAAGAAGAAACAAAAATCGATTTATTATGATAACCCTTGTACATAATAAGCAAGGTAAATAAATGCAACTCCCATCTTCAAAAAAATATATTTCAAAGTATCTTGTAATATTATCAGCAAAACTACTCGACAGAAAACAAATCTAAACTTCATGGATGAGAGCACAATGTGTTTACCACACGACTACCGAGGCGGATATAGTAAATACCATTCATAAATCTTCTATTGAATCAAAGATACTTAAAATGCATTTTAATTGCGACCATATTTCATCGATTCAAATGATTTACGAGTTCTAAATGAATACGTATTTTAATAAGTTGTTTTTATATGAAGAAGTCAATAATGTTGTTTTAATTACCTACAACGTGGTTAAGACATAAATTTTGTCAAAAAGTCGTTAAAAATCGAAAAATAACGGCACAAGACGAGCGACGAAGAAGGTATTGCATTAAAATATTGCATTAAAAAAATCAGTCAATTCACAGATATTACAACACCTTATACCCATGTTTGAAAATGCCATAACTAGGCGAAACAATTGTCAAAATATTTATTTTTGTGTGTTTTTAACAATAAAATACAACTTAGTAGACTGAAAAAATCAGTGTTTGATTTCAAATTTAATGCATAAATTAAAATGGAGTTCTACATATTGAACATTTTGAGTGTGTCCCAATACTTGTTCACAAAATCTGGATTATCTCCAATTACAGGAGTTATTTTCACATTATTTTTTGACATCTCATCAACAATGAAGAAGAATATGGAAGTCAGGGCATTTATGGGGCTGACGACCGTCATGGGCTGGTTTAAATGATCACTTTACACACGTGTAACATTCACCAATTCTACCCATTATTGACAACCACACTACTCAAATTCTTGGAAGTTCTATATATATATATATATATATATATATATATATATATATATATATATATATATATATATATATATATATATATGTATATATATATATATATATATATATATTATATATATATATATATATATATATATATATATATATATATATATATATATATATATATATATATATATATATATATATATATATATATATATATATATATATATATATATATATATATATATATATAAATATGAACCAATTTAGAAACCTTGTTCTTGAATCACTAGAACTTCACTAGAGACATCTATTGGTGAGACTTCCATATTCTACTTCATCTTTGATGGGATGTAAAAAAATACTACATATTGAACGCTAAATCTATAGGTAAGAAAAAAAACCCTTCTTACTGTTGAAAAGAGAACATATCGCTCACTCCTTTCAACGTCATATATCAAAAAACTTGATTTTTCAGGAGATCGTTTTTAAAGTTTAAAAATATAATACAATGTATTAAAAATAAATATCAAGACACTTTTTGAACTTTTTACTGTACAACAGATCTTTTTAGGTAAAACCTGAAAGTTTTTACTCCTGTTGAAAAATATATTTATTATATTTAGAAAAATAATTAAACAATACATCTTCAAAATGCAAAAATAACACAAAATGTAGCAAGTAAATATTAAGTTAAAAATATGCCGCTTTTGCTGGGATATAGCACATTTTCTGGGCATTCTGAAAACATGCACAACTGAAAGTTCACGATATTTTTTATATATTTATGACGTTGTTGAAAGGAGTGAGCGATATTTTATCACGAGTATTATTTACAATAAACGCCAATTTTCGATACTGAACTGTTTTTATGACAAGTAAACTGTCACAACGTTTGGTCAACCACAATAACAATAAAAATAATGACAAATCTAAGAGTATAATATAAGAGTTTCTGCTTAGTAAAAAGCTTCTTTACATCTCACCAATAGATGTCTCTAGTGAAGTTCTAGTGATTCAAGAACAAGGTTTCTAAATTGGTTCATATATATAGAACTTCCAAGAATTTGAGTAGTGTGGTTGTCAATAATGGGTAGAATTGGTGAATTTTCCACGTGTGTAAAGTGATCACTTAAACCGGCCTATGACGGTCGTCAGCCCCGTAAATGCCCAGACTTCCATATTCTTCTTCATCTTTAATGAGATGTTAAAAAATAATATGACAAATCTAAGGTTAGAAGCGCAACAATACATTTTAATTTATTTGACGAATGCGATACATTAGCATAGTGAGAAGGCGTCGTGGAATCGCGGCGATGGCATATAAATTAGGGAGGCCCGCACAAAACAACTAAACCCTGATTTGTAGGCGATAAAGGCGAGACGGCCGACCGAAAAAACGAAGGCAACCCGAGAACAATATTCATAAGTTATCCGGCCGAGGGATAATTCGGTTCTGTGTGGGAGTGAGGGAGAGATGCTTACACTAAATTATGAAATATTGTGCTTAGTCGTATACCATACATTGTGCATACATACAATCAAATCGTAATAATAAATAAGTTATGTTTTTTTAAAGCCCTCATCCGCACCCGATGGTGCATAGGGCACTGCATCATATAAACGCGATGTTATCTTGATCATTAACACACGAAGGAAAGGTGATCAGCCCTCCGCTTCAGGTACCAGTCCAGGGTAGTGTTGAATAAAATCAGAGTTGAAAAATCACTTGTATTTATTTGACCCCCCCCTGGGAGTCGAACCCGGGACCTCCAGTACGGTAGCCGAGCGTGCTGACCATTACACTACGGAGACGGACCCGTTATGTTTACCTTCATCAAACCCTTATCCGCACCCGACGGTGCATAGGGCACTGCGTCGTATTGATGCAGCGTTATTTTGATCGGTACTTACATGAAGGCAAGGTGATCACGGTAATATTAAATAAATAATAGAGCGCAAAATCACTGATATTTATTTTTATCTCCACCCCCTGGGCATCGAACACGGGACCTCCCACTCGTTAGCTAAACACGCTAACCAAAATATACAACAACAAAAAAACTTAGTATAATCAAGTATTTCAAATGGGTACTTGATTGTGGTCAGGTATTCTATTATTTCTGCCTACTCCTGCGGGAAGGCGGTGTGATTGTTAGTTAGTTAGTAATATTTTGAATTGCATTATTGCCAATATTCCACATTAATTTTTTTCTTTTAAAAACATTGCATCATCCATTGCATCCAATATTAAAATGGTACAGTATGATCTTAAACATTTATTATACTACTACTACTACTATCACGCCGTTTCCCCGCAGGGGTAGGCAGAGAGGATGGAACGCCACACTCTTCTATCCTGACATACACTCCTTGTCTCCTTCACATCCATACATCTATCATACATGCCCTCCGATTACGCAGACTTATGACACCGCCAAATTTTAGGTTCTAATTGATCTGATCGTGCCAAGTCTTTTTCGGTCGTCCACGTTCTGTTTTCCCTCTCACATACGCCACATAGATTTTCTTAGTCATTCTCTCGTTATCCATTCGCACCACATGTCCATACCACCGCAAAGAACTCTTCCTAATCTATTATAACAGAATATAAAGTAATAATACGAACAATATTTGAGATCAAATAAGATAATAGCACCTTGCTTTCATGTGTATAATTAACGATCAAGATAACACTGCGTTAATGCTACGCAGTGTTAACCTAATAAAACATATTTAAAAAATGAATTATGATAATGTTTTATCTGTTCGTAATGAAATACAAAACCCTTGTGTCAAAAAATAAAATAAAATATGTTGAAAACCCCATGACGCCCACAGAAAACAACAAATCAATAATACCCTTCAAGGGATGGAACCCCATAACACTTCAAAATCAAAACCGACATTTTATTGGTACTAAAATTATTCACTTACGATTTAAAACACGTTTCCAATATATCCGTAAGATATAAATCCCAGAAAATTGAACAGAATGATCAAAATCGTATACACATTCCACTGGTAAAAAAAACACGGTCAAACACACACAGATATTTTTATATCTCGCCCACCCAAACGTCAATGTCACTTTTGTTTACTATTCTACGAAAATAAACATTTAACCGTCATGATACTCAATAAACACCATTTTAGAAATAATTACACAATAAATCTCTCAATGCTATTGTTGCCAAAAACATACGAAAACCACAGAAAAATTGCAGTAATTGCAACAAAAAAAACTTTTGAACAATAGTTTAAAAAATATAAATATTGATCAAACGGTCCGAAATGCACTTGAAAATAATTGTCCCGGTAGGTACTTGGGACAATGTGCTAATTTATAAGAGATTCGAAGTTTGAATGTTGAATTACTGCACGCGATCGACGGAGGAAGGATGGAGAATTTAGTACGTCGCCGTCAGCGGTAGATGATAGCCGCGCCAGACAGCTGTATCGACTGAATAGCCGGCCTGGCGTGTGCTGTGTTTGGGGTAGACTTTTGTGTGGGGTGGAGCAGTGCCGGATCGGTTGCACAACCATCAATCATGTAGGTACCTATGTAAATAAATAAAAAATATTCAGCATACTAAATCTTGGGTCCGAATGGAAACCAAGAGCTTCTATACCAGACCTGCGAGTAAGGCGGAAGCTTTCAGAGCAAACTAAGTTAGGAATCATTACATTTATTTAGTAGCACTTGAAAATAAATTCATGACAAATGCGTTTTAATCGATGAATATTGTTGTCAAATGTGCACGTAGGTCACTAATATAAAACTTATATATTTTTTATAGTTATATGCTGTATTATTGTTACATTCCAGCTACCCTCACATGACGCTTCTTCAAAGCACCGTAGTACTGAAATCGTCTAATGTAAAAATAAATCATGTGTTGTGTCACCGTTAATAAAATGGTTTATAAAAATTATCTCTCGTTTCTTAAAACGCGAGGATAGCATTAAATTAGCAAAATATAACTTACGTTTCCTCGATTATTTATCGGGCTATATAAAAAAAACACCAGCAGTAAAATCAATAAACAGATAAATAAACATTCAATGTAAAATATTCAAATAAAACCCTATCGATTTAAAGACACCTTAGCTTCATGTGACCGACTATGGATGAAATCATATTTTTAGTCTTCAATAGTTTTTTTAAAAGATGGATTGCCAGAACAAACAAAGCAACCCCAAAAATCGATAGGTGCTTGATAAGGATTTGTAAATCGAAAACATTAAATATTCTGAAGAAACAAATTAGTAATTTTTTAAAAACCGTTTAAAGGATGTTAACATAAAATATCAATTGATCAATGTAGTATCAGAGAAGATATATATATATATACATATATATATATATATATATATATATATATATATATATATATATATATATATATATATATATATATATATATATATTGGCTTAAAACTTAAGCAAGGGGTTCCACTGTGGTTCTAAGATGCTGTTTAGATCGTCTGCAGAAAACATTTTAGTTGCCATGATTTCAAGCTTTGAGCAAGGAGTGGCACGATAGGAAGAAAAAAATCGAAATTGAATTTTAAAATAGGCGCTCGTTCATTTGATTTTCAATTTTTTTACCATTGCGTACATCGTTTGTCACAAAACAAAATTCAATTTAAATATTTTTAAATAGATATGAAATAAGTAACAATGCTTAACAAGGCTTAATTATAACAAATCCTAAACTGCTGATATTTGCATTTAAAAACAAATACTAAAAATGAAAAAATACTTAATCTAAAAAAGTTCAAATGAGACAATTTAATGTGGTTGAAAAACTATGAGTATATTGCAACAATACCAAAAAAAAAGTTTTTATAAAAACTTAATTTTTAAACATTTAAAACCAATACGCCACATAGCATAATCAATTAAACACAACAATACATGTATTATAAATTAACACACCAAATCCTGCTCTGCTCAAATATTTCATAGTGTTCCAGGCGAGAACGGTGCGGATGTAGTCATTCGGTCCAGACTCGGATACGTCTGTCCCTCTCGTCCGACGTCTCCCGTCACAGGGCATTTATTAGTCACTGCGCCGCAATAATCCGCGTATTTATTACCACTGCTGGCTCTGAACTCCGACTTAGCCAAACAGAAATACACAATGCGACGAAAAGGACATTCTGTCAACCAAGCAGGTCACGAGTCAATGCAAACTGACCTGTTGACGTCATCGCTGGAAGCTGGAAGTTCAACTTAACCGAGTAGCAACCGACGACCAACCTTTCCGTAGTCGGTACAGACAGGAAATTTGAGCATATGAGATCATGAATCTGACACTACATATAGCTCACTCCTTTCAAGAACGTCATAAACCAAAAAACTTGATTTTTTAGGAGAACGTTTTTAAAGTTTAAAAATATAACACAATGTTTTAAAAATGAATATCAAGCCACTTGTCGAACTTTTTACTGTGCAACAGATCTTTTTAGGTAAAACCTGACTGTTTTTTCTCCATTTGAAAAATATTAAGTATATTTAAAAAAAAAAAAACAATACCTTTTCTAAAAATGTAAAAACAACATTTTCTGCCCTGTAGCGGGTAAATATTAAGTTAAAAATATGCCTCTTTTGCTGGAATATAGTACATTTTCTGGCCATTCCGAAAACATGCACAACTGAAAATTGAAGATTTTTGATTTATGATGTTCTTGAAAGTAGTGAGCGATATGTAACTCGTATGTATCACACAAGGTGATCTAACTTCAGTGATTTTAGCACTGTATAACGAGTTACTGGCTTTTTGTCTTTTATTTTAAAAATGTGTCCAACATTTCGTGGTATGCAAATAACAGCATGTTCTTACACCATAAAGTATGTATCATATGACATACGAAACGATCTATTGATAGCAATTTACCATAAGCTTCAAGGGTTATCCTTTTATAAGCCATGAAGCAAGAAAACTCATTGTGATTTGATCAATCAGAATCTGTAATCTGGATTCTACCTGACCGCACTATATAACATAGAAGAAAAGGAAGATAGGGTGTATATTAAAACAGATATACGAGTATGTTATGTTCCATCTTCTCTGTCTTCCTCTGGACTTCTGTGTGAACATCAGTCTGTTTTTGTAAAATGTTATGACTTCATAATCAGCTAACTGCATGTGAGAGAACGCCTACCTAAACTCTTCCTACTGCAAACTCTACAGCACTTAGGTTATAGAGGTGCCGGAGACAGTGTATAAAATATTAAGAGTCGTGGAAATCGATACAGTAAAAGAAAGATAATCGCGATGAAGAAGCCAAATAATATGAAATTGATACAAGAATCTCATTCCTGAAAATGCTGAGGATGGCACAATATCATTTCAGATGGAGAGAAGCCATGATGCACGTCACAACAGAAAACATCATCATCTTCAGTCACAAGAACCATGACTCAGAAGAATATTTAAGTTTTTCTCAACTACCAGCTCAATGAGAAGCGATATTCGTAATTATCTTGTGAAATATGTCATTTTGGTACTGATACCCAGCGATCTTTATGTCCACACTTCTTCAATTTATTTGCCTTCGATAAAAATAAATGCGTTGGTGTTGACATCGCTGTAACAATGCAATACCAAACATGTGTATGTAAATATTGAAACAGGATGTTAGGAGTTATTCACGGTATAAACATCTGCGAATTTATATCCTACAATTAAAATATACTTGACATCATTAAGATCGCGCAATGATCTTCATTTGAGATGATAAAATCATTACAATTTCATATTATGTGTCCATCAACTTTACATCAATATTATATCTCTGTATAACAGATATATTAATTAATATTTATTGGATCCTTATAAATCTTCTCCATAATACAATCCTTTACTCCAATGTCATTTCAATTTCAATTTCTTGGTAACATTTACGTAATTATCCACCTTAATTATCGAGACAAAACCTTGAGCCAAAGTTTTAATAATTATTGTCAAATTTTGTAACGTAGAATTTAATGTTTTTAAATATTTACTATTATTAAAATTCAGCAGCCTTTTAAATGTGCTGTTGGGTAATATATCCAAAATTAAACACGGTTATTTGATTGAATTCTACTTTTATTTGTATAAATGACATGTGACGCGTTTCGTCTTATTAAGATATTATCAAACACTCCAGACATTATCAGAGTGTTTGATAATGTCATAATAAGATGAAACGCGTCACATATCATATCGCTCACTCCTTTCAACAACGTCATATATTTTTAAAAAAAACTTGTTTTTTCAGGAGATCGTTTTTAAAGTTTACGTGAAGAGGGACTTACACTCAATGTTTATTTATTTTACTCAATTAAGATTGAAATACATAATTTTTCCTTTGTATCATTTTCCGTATTTTAATTTTTAACTCATTCATATAAATGACATGCTTATTCTCTTACCTCTTCGCAGCCAGACTATTTTTGCCCAATGTTAAGCATTTTATTAAAGTAAACGTTGTACCAACTCTTATCCGCACCCAATGGTGCATAGGGCACCGCATCGTATTGACGCAGTGTTATCTCGATCGTTACTTAGACGAAGGCAAGGTGATCACTCCTGCGCCTCTGGGTAGTATTAAATAAATATTAAAGTGCATGGTAAAATCACTAATATTTTTTTCACCCGCCCTGGGAATCAAACCCGGGACCTCCAGCACGGTAGCTAAACACGCTAACCATTACGTCCCCTTGATAGTTAATTTTAATGTCATTTTAATTCGACCAAGTAAGCCGAACATTTAATAATTGCCCTGGATTCAAAAACGAGATAAATGCACCCCCAATCATAGGGGACTGTGCTTGCTGACGAGTAAAATATTTAGTCTGATAAAGTCGGCCAGGCGACGTGGGTGGAGCCTGCTAGGGGTGGCAGACAGGGTCGTTATTCATTTAGCCCTTATCATCAGAACGAAGCAGGGACAATGCTGGTCATCACTCATTCTGGACACAGTTTCGGACGTTGACTGGACAAATAATAAAATCGAATTTGTCGCAGCCAGGCGTAGCTTCATTCATTTCATAATAACGAGCTATGAAACCTGTTCAGTCACTCTTCGATACGACTTCTCTCATTTTTTCTTCCTTTTTACTTCCATTACATAATTATGAAAATGTAATTATTATTTTCTCATTGACGGATAGAAATCCATTTGCGCACTAAAATTCAATAAAATGTATATTTATTTAAAACGGAGCTACGTAATACTGTATACTATTTTTTAAATCGATTTCTTACAGTATACTCGCATTACATTATTATAACTTTTATGCTTATTGCTTTTTAGTTTTCTACACGAATCCTGTTAAAATTTGATCTTGAAACGAAAAGTCCAACCTTGTCACGTATATTCTGACCTCATCCATATAAAATGCATATGCTTAAAATTTATATAAACGAAACCCGTTGCATTATGTTAAACAAAAAATCCAAGGAAAGTAAGTAGAAATTTTAATAAACTCATTGATTATTGCACTTACCCTACGCTTTTATACGGTTAGGAAACGTCTGATTGCCAATTAGATTTTTACTAGATTATTTACCTTTTTCATAGCTGATCAAAAATTTATGATATGATAACAGTCATATATACCCATAAAACTGTGTTAAAACTAGATCATACCTCGCGATAAAAAATATATAAAATTCGAGACAAATAACGCATGAAAAATTTATATCGATTTCAAGTCGATACAAATTTTTATATCGTTTAATCGGTAGTTATCATTAGTTTAACGCACAATGTTTTAGGTAGGTATATGTAATATTCCGTTCATAACCTACTTTTTATGCCTAGTGAAGGCTTAAAACTAGTAGATTGCCTTTTTTTGTGCGTCTTTCGCATCAGCGTAGCCTTCTTTGCATTTTCTCTGAGTTAAAACCAACATCAATAAGATAAACGATCTTTTTATCGCTGTTTGCTTTTGCGCTTTTGCAAACTAATTCATGATAGGTGTATCGTTATGATTTATGATAAGATGTCTAAGCGGCATTAGCTATTATAATAAATAGCTTCTGAATGACTGTCGTCTTAGCATTTTGGTCAACGGTGTTAATGCTATATTAGGAATAAAAATTAACGACTTGAAATCACAGTATTATTGGTCAAATAAATATATCTTCAGTTTTTTTTAACTTTACATATAAATGTACAAATGTTAAGAAAATAAAAAAGCGCTTCAGAACTGCTCAGAGTATCCTAACCTTAGTCAATCTTCTTTTCTCCATAGTATGATTCATAACTGACACTATGTACTGCTAAATTGTTCCTGCGTACTGCGGATTACATCTCTTTACGTCCTATGATCCTGTGCCCTCTGAAGTGCTTCTAGAATCAGATATCCTGTAGTTAATACTACATTGTGGTAACATTCCATCATCGGGCGTGTTCTTACATGTATACTGATCTTAAGAATCTTATTAAGAGCATTCGCAAGAATTTGACAGTAGATGCTGCACCTAATAAATGCATCTGTAGTATCTAGAGTGGATAGTTGTAGTTAAGCTGATTATGGGTCTATCAAACAAGAAAATATCTGGAAGAATAAACACATAAATATTGAAAGCAAAGTAAAAATGACATGAATATTAAATGTGTAAGACCGATTGCCACATACGGGAGACAAGATATGATACAGCGAGAACCAAATCTCTTCAAAGAACTTCAGAAATGAGGACATTGAGGTGCATAACTGGAAACAAGAAGAGTCCGAATAAAGAACACGGAAATTCAAAAAATGTGTAGTACGGAAAATATAGTCAGATGGGCAAGACAGCGAAGTCGATTCTGGAATGCAAGAAAACAGACTGGACCAAATAGCTCTTCAAGAGCTGGAAGACCTCCAAAGCGATGGCGTGACAGCTGGCAGTCCACATCACAAGAGGCGGATACCGGAACAGATAGATCCTAGGATCTATAGATTTTATAAGAAGGAAGAAGAAGAAGGTCTAACAAACAAAAAAATGACTTGAGACTGCAGCGAGACGGATTTCTGGAATTTCTTAATTCAGTAATATCAATCCACACGAACTTGTTGCGCTTTCCCAAAAGAGTAGAATATAAATTGTGTGTGCTTATGTGTAAATGAATGCAAATCATGGCTTCAGAGAACATATCGACGGTCCCTACGTAAAGTACTCTATCTGCAAATCTGTTACTTTACAGGAGAGAGCTAAGAAGATTTTTTCAACGGATTTGTTTTTATCAATTAATGGTTTTATCTGAAATTCTAAACTAGTATTATACATTAAAAACAAGATAAAATAATGTATTTAATCGTTTTAAAACTTAATGCTTTGTCAAAATTAAGTAGTTAGCGTTTTAGGAGTTCAGTTAATTTCGAAAATTCAATGTAGATAGCGTTTTAGACGCCTGAAAACTAGGCGTAATTTATTTTATATATTTTTTTGGTTATTTATATTTGTAGGTAACGGTCAGTTGATAACGTACACCAAATATCTCAAAATTGACAAAAATGTAGTTAGAGCACTTTACGTAGGGCACGTCGATATTATCTAGTTAAAGGATTGTGCATTCCAATCAAATTGGGTGATGATGATTTATAATCAATAAAAAATATGTAGAGACAATAAATTAAAATATGAATAAATGGCAAACTAACTGTTTGTCATTACAGACGAATGACATGACGGAAGCAATAAAAAGTAATTATTTGTCATAATATTGACATTGGCGACATTGCCACTGCTCCTCGTAGGTTCCTGATAGACTTTTAGCATACTGATTAGACAATTTCTCACACATCACATGACATCATCGGAGCGCTTTGACCCCCAAGATGTAAGATTTATATCTTCACGTTATACTGTGGAAGTTGAGTATCATACTATATCATTGACAAGCCGTCAATCCGTATTCAGTACACAGATACGAGTGTATTAATTTTATTGATAAGCTCAATATATTTTATATTAAATTAAAATAGTTCTTCTTCTTCTTTTTCTAGATCCTGAGGATCTGTTTATGCCTCCGCTTGTAGCTCTTGGGATGTTGACTCCAAGCTGTCTTTCCACCTTTTTGGAGGTCTGCCTGGGGGTCTGCGTCCTTCAGGGATTCCTTGAAGGGCGATACGTGGAAGTCTGTCATCTGACATTCTGTTTACATGATCATTCCAGTATCGCCTTCGTTGAAATTAAAATACAGTTTGATATAATATCTTCATTCACAATACGAAGTATGTCCAAATGTTGTTAAATAGAGTTGACGAAGAATTGTGTCCTCATAATATGAGAACACAATTCTATTATGAATACCACTTCATATTATGAATACCACTTCATATTATGAATACCACTCACTCACAATTTGGGCTATGGGTACAATTAGAATTTTTTCACATTATTTATTGATTTTTCATTAACTGTGTGGAATAACATTATGACATGTTATGATGAGTTTTTATGTAAACACGACTAGTTTTGAGAACTACAGATGTTCTCATCAACCCAACGTGTGAAAATACAAACAGTTTTTGAGTTTGTACTTATGTATATTTTTCCGTTTGACATAATTTTCAAATCACAGTGTCCTAAACAAGACCCCAAAGCGTGGTTTTTTTAATTGCCTAATTTCCAAGTGTCTCTAAAATCTAGCTGCAGCTTATGTAACACCGCTTATCATGGCCCGTTAGGCTTTAAACGTTATTCGGTTTTATTGCCTTTGTCTAATTGTGAATGAATTTACTCTTTACGTTTAAAATTACTATAATTTCATGTAATTCATCAGTGCAAATTCTTGTTAAAAATACTCGCTAAAGGCGGGATTTTAAACAATTCAATAATTGTATGTTACCATTGAAGCTATTTAGGTATATGATTTTAGTTTTAGGATTTCACTTGTGTGTACATAGGATATGAATTTACTTATGTACTGGGTATATGCCTACTCACCATACATGTATGTATTCCCAAAACATGGCCGAAACGTCGATGGGAGGTAGAACTGTTATAACATAAAAATACGTCTTCGATTACTAAAAGATATATGTCCCATGTTCCAGAGAAGGTAGAAGGTGACCTTTTCTTGGACGTATCACAACATAATCTAGGCGCCCACGTATTTTCACATTCTTCCCACAGCCAGCAATAGAGAAACCAGAATATGGAACTATTGGACATCGGACACAATGCCACATGCTCCCTCCTCCCCTGGGCTTTGTAATATCAAAATGTAAAGTAATAAGATGGAGAGGTTCACGGACCCCACCGGCTTCCATATAAGGACCAAAACGACGTCTTCAAAACAACACCGGCTCACACAAAACAAGAAAACTAGTCAAAAAACTTCAACCATTTATTCAGAAACCCTTGGTTCCCGTCAAATGAATCCTTCTTTTTTACAAAACAACGTCGCTTTTAACAAAATTAACATATTCAAGATGAGTCTGAATTATTAGAGGTTCCATCAGACCAGTGGCACTTAGTATAAGAAGCATTTTAGATAGATTAAGGTTTTAGTTACTTGAATAAATGAGTTCTTCCTTTTGGAGATTACATTTTTTAAAGGGTGATTGATGTGGGTTTTAAGAATACGAGTCTCAGCCTACATGTCCAGAGTCTGAAATTTATCAAAGTAAAGTATCTATAATGTACATCTTATTTCTTACTGCTGTAAAAATCCAATAATGACCAAAATTAATGTGTTTTGTATATTAAAAGCATTGTTAACTTTGAAATGCAATCCCACAGACGAATACGTGGCAAAACGATGTTTGATAGATGTTCGAATGATGAAATAAAGAAAGAATGCAAGGCTGAGATAAGCATTATTGATTAAGATAAAATTAAGAAAGGTGTGTTGAGATGGTTTGGACATGTGGAACGTATGACTGAAGAAATAACGGTTAAACAAATTTATGAAGCGAATGTTGGGAAAAGAAGCAGAGGAAGACCGAGGAAAACTTGGCACAACCAGGTATGTCAAATACTTGAAAGCGGCCGCGTCAGGAGTCTTAATAATCGTCGGGTAGGTATTAGGAGATGCATGAATGTGGAAGAGGCGAAGAATGTTTGCAATGACAGAGTGGTGTGGCGATTCTCTCTGCCAACCCTGCGGGGAAGCGGCGTGTTGGCTAGTTAGTTAATTAGTTTGTTAACTTTGTGGTATGGTAATATAGTGAACGATGAATGATAAGGAGAGTGTTAAAATTTGTGTTTTGTGATACGTTTTTGAATCCTTCTTTAAAATTGATTTGATGCAGCCTTATCATTTGAGTATGAGTCGTGATATTTATATAACTAACTAACCATCACGCCGCTTCCCCGCAGGGGTAGGCAGAGAGAATAGAGCGCCACACCACTCTGTCCTTGCAAACATTCTTCGCCTCTTCCACGTTCATGCATCTCCTCATACATACCCGCCGATTGTTACGACTCCTAACCTGACCACTTTCAAGTATTTGGCATACCTGATCGTGCCATGTTTTTCTCGGTCTTCCTCTGCTTCTTTTCCCACTAACATTCGCCTCATAAATTTGTTTTACCGTTCTTTCCTCACTCATTCGTTCTACATGTCCAAACCATCTCAACACACCTTTCTTAATTTTATCGATAATGCTTATCTCAGCTTTGCATTCCTTCGTGATATTTATATTTTCTTATTTTTTCAACATCTCTGTTGTACATCGTTATATTGAAATCTCTTAAACCGTGACTTATTATTTCGAGGACATCAAATTGATTCAGCGTCGACATCGTTCCAATCGATGATTTCAAATTTCTGATTTCCTGGTACCAAAAAACCACAAAATACATGTCGGGTAGGACTGACTACCTACGAATAGGATTCCTTTTTTTCTTTTTTTCAATTGTGTATAGTACACTACTTTATCTTACACTAACTTTTCCCTCATCTCTTGAAAAAAAAACAACTTAATATCGAAAGTCATAATTTGAAACAAAAAGTTGCTTGACATCAAAAGTCATAATTTATGGACATATCGTAGTCATACAGGAGAAAGTGACCAAGTGCATTTGTTACAAAAACGTAATCATTGACTATTTGATATTTTACTAGCTTAATATTGCCCTGAAAAAATCCACAAGCGATTTTAAACTTAAAAGTATAATATATTGACTTGTTAAAAATGACTAACAGCATTGATGTTTGATTTCTTGCCAAGCAAAAGCGACTTAAATGGCCCTCCTGAACAATTTACGTTTTGTTAGTTGGTCACTTTCTCCTGTATGACTACGATATATATCACTCACTCTTGAAAAAAACTTGATTTTTCAGGAGATTTAAAGTTTAAAAATATAATGAAATGTATTAAAAATAAATATCAAGCCACTTATTGAACTTTTTACTGTGCAACAGATCTTTTTAGGTAAAACCTGAATGTTTTTTGTCCATTTTTAAAATATTTAGTAAATTCAAAAAAATTATTAAACAATACATTTTCTTCAAAATTCAAAAACAACACTATCTGCCCTGTAGCAGGAAAATATTAAGTTAAAAATATGCCGGTTTTGCTGGGATTTAGTACATTTCCTGGGCATTCCGAAAACATGCACAACTGAAAATTTACGATTTTTTAAATATGACGTTGTTGAAAGGAGTGAGCGATATGCGTGAGAACCACAAAAAAACAATTAAAATATATTTTACTCGGTTCTCATAAATTAAAAAAAAATAAATATTATTATTTACTAAGTAAGTTTTAGTTGTCCACCTCCGTAGTGTAATGGTCAGCACGCTCGGCAACCGTCATGTAGGTCCCGGGCTCGATTCCCAGCGAAGGGGGGTCAAATAAATATAAGTTATTTCTTCACTCTTATATTTATTCAATATGACCCTGGACTGGTCAACCTGAAGCGTAGGGCTGTATCACCTTTCCTTCGTGTATTAACGATCAAGGTAACACTGTGTTCATATGATGCAGTGGCCTATGCGCCATCGAGTGCGGATGAGGGTTTTGTTTGATGATGTTTTAGTTAGCCCATTGGTAGAGAGCTGCGATAATGTACGTAAAGAAGATGTGTCCGTAGGCGCCCGCGTGTGCATCTAATAATTGTATAAATAAATAGTAGTTTCTGTGGATTTTATCTATTCTGCATCCGTTTCCTGGAAGATTCCCGCGCCGTATGAATAATAAACAAATCGTTTCCAAGTACCTCGTCCTTCCTATTTCACAGTACTATGAGCCTGTAATCGGGATTACACACACATCTACATATTTAAGCGCCATTCACACGGAGCACTTAGATTGCTCATACAATATCAGAATTTGGCACCCCGTGGGCAGGGACCTTAATTTTGATGGGTGCTATACATATTTGATGTGTGATATACACATTGTATTAGTGTTAACATTGTTAACCTTTATTGGTCCAAACAAATGGCTTACAGATATGTACCAATACGCTGAAAGAATATGTGTATTTTCGATGACACTCACACTATGCCAATTTAGGTATTTTTGTAAAAGGGAATATACCCTATGATAATCTTTATAAATTAAAGGAGGAATCTCTGATTTTCTTTCTGTACTATTCTACTAGACGTCTCCAACTCATGTCCATATATGTCACTGTTCTACTAGACGACTCCAACACATGTCCTTATTTGTCACTGTTCTACTAGACGTATCCAACTCATGTCCATTTATGTCACTGTTCTACTAGACGTCTCCAACTCATGCCCATATTTGTCACTGTTCTACCGGTCGCCACCACCTCATATTCATATATATCACTATTCTACCAGACGTCTCCATCTCATGTCCATATATTTTACTGTTCTACCAGACGTCTTCAACTCATGTCCATATATATCACTATTCTACCAGACGTCTCCAACTCATGTTCATATATGTCACTGTTCTACCAGATGACTCCAACTGATGTCCATATACATATATCACTGTTCTACTAGACGTCTCCAACTCATATCTACATACATATATGAGGAACGAAGGCATTTAATACTTTTGAAACGAAATACTATGATTTTTAATTAAAGGTTTACTTTATAAATACCATTATTTCTTAAAATCTATAGCGACACGTACTTTGATGTATTCAGCATAATTTTCAAACACCGTATGTGAAGCCAAGTCTAATTTTTAGAGTTGTGTCCTTGGGACGTTGAAGGTTGAAGAGAGGGTAGGAGCTTATCAGTGGGAACATAGACAATAGAAGGGACGCTTTAATCATTGATAGTAGTATTTACTAAGTAAAACACAAATTAAAAATTGATAAATTTTACCACAAACTGACTGCCGAATCAACTAATGAAATACTAAAGCTACCTGCCATGGCGTTAGAAAAATGCATTTAAAAATTCATTGGATTGACTTGTACGACATTCAAAATATTTAGATGGCATTTAAAAAAACACCTTTGTTATTTATTATTTTATACGATTACAGCTAAACCGTTTAGGTAGTGGTTCTGGACTAAACAAAGAATGAAAAGGAAGTTCGGTGATGTGGGCGCTGCGCACGCGCGCGGACTTAGAGGGAACAAAGGAACGCGCCTAAATTTAGACCGATCAGTTTATAAAAACGAAATGTAAAAAAAGGCCATAAAATTTGACTTAAGGTCTTGTATGTATTTATTTATTTCTTTTTCTCTTTAGTGGGAATTCGTTCTATTCGGATTTTATGAAGCTTGTTGTTAAATTTTTTTGACATTTTAATGGGATACAGGCAATAGTAGACTGGTAATATTTTGACAAGGTCTCTCTGGCATAGATGGGGGAGGGATTAGTTTAAAAATAAATAAATAATAATAATATATTGAAAAAAAAAACATGTATGTATAGGTAAAAAAGTCAAAATTCGATTTGCTTAAGGGAGTACTCACAAATGTTCAATTCAGTAAGTGATCGGCTGTGCAAGTGACCAGACGTGTCTCCGCGTATTGGAATTAAATTTATTTGAAGAACATTATTTGAAAAAATATATTTTTAAGTATTTATACATACATATACATATATATATATATATATATATATATATATATATATATATATATATATATATATATATATATATATATATATATATATATATATATATATATATATATAAATATATATATACATATATATATTTATATATATATGTGTATATATATATATATATATATATATATATATATATATATATATATATATATATATATATATATATATATATAAATATAAATATATTGATTTATTTTGTTTTTTTTAATTCTTTTGCATTACATAACATAAATTCAAATACAAAAAAATATGAATAAAATATAAAAATGAATACAAAAAAGATCCCACAAAGGCATGGCCTGTGTGTGGGTATACAATATAATTTAGTCATAGTAAAGGGTATAAGGGTATAGGTTTTATAAGTAGAACTAGAATAATAGTGTTAAACTCACTAACTCTTTTCTTTTCAAACACACATATTTATTTCGAAGCAAAACTTATTTTTTCACTACAAAAACGATATTTTAAGAAGAAAAAAATCAATTACGTTAAATGTTACCTGGTTTTGAAGAAAATTAAGTTGCGGGCTATCGAATATCACGTCTTTTTCTAATATAATTTTTATTTTCAAAGTTCTTCATACTATTCTTCGAGTGGTTCAAATTAGGTCAATCTAAATAATTGACATCACCCCATCAATTTGCGCAAGTATTCAAATAATTAAGCAGTTAATCTGATGTGAAGCATATTTTCGTAGATTTTCAAATGATAAAACTGAAGATTAAAATGAATCCTCGTGTTGTCAATGGGGCTAATTGACTCCGACCACCCCTATAATGATGTGAGTGGCCTCTCAAACTACCCCTGTGTTTAACATAGGCGTTTGAAGCGATTGTTCGTGCTGAAATATAATATAATTGCCATACGTTTGAAGTTTGTTTCTATATAGTAAAAAGCATTGTTTTTCTTTTACATAGATAAGAGCAGATACTATAAATTATATTTAATGAGAAGCACCTCTAGTTCGAATATCCATTTGCTAAACGAAACAGCTGTTACTATAAAACAATCTTCAGCAGATAATGTATAAAAAATAAACGACCCACATATCGCTAAAACAAACTACATGAAAACACTTGAATAAAATCATTTGAGTTTTAATTTCTCATTATTTTTTGACATCTCAACATAGATGAAGAAAAATATGGAAGTGTGGGTGTGCTTAATAAAAAGCTACTTTCATCTCACAATAGATATCTCTAGTTAAGATCTAGTGATTCAAGCCCAATGTTTCGAAATTGGATCACATATATAGAACATCCAACAATTTGAGTATTGTGGTTGTCAATCATGGGCAGAATTGGTGAATGTTACACGTTTGTAAAGTGATCACTTAAACTAGCCTAAATGCCCCACCAGATTATTTTATTCAAAACATTTTAATATTACTAATATAAATTATCGTGTTTATTGAAATTTCCTAACATCCAAGTGACTCTAAATTCTAGCAAAGGCTTATGCAACACTACTAATTATAATCATAATTATATATTTTTTAAACTTTCAATGTCTGTTCATACATGGAAGGGATTTACTCTTTATGTAAAAAAAATATAAAACTATCCTTCATTCTACATATCCTCATCCGCACCCGGTGGTGCATAGGGCACTGCGTCATATAAACGCAGTGTTGTCGTGATCGTTAACACGTGAAGGAAAGGTGATCAGCCCTCCGCTTCAGGTACCAGTCCAGGATAATATTGAATAAATTTTAGACTGAAAAAATCACTAAAAATATTTTGACCTCCCACCCTGGAAATCAAACCCGGGACCTCCAGCACAGTAGTTAAATACACTAAATATTTTTACACAACGGAAGTGGACAAAACTCTTATACTATAGGTACATTTATAAAATGTAAGACTAAATAACTCTACTCTTTTACACTATTCCGTGGTTTTGACGAATTGTTGTAACATGCGTGTCACGATTCACGATTCTTCATTAGACAAAAATATGCCTTTTCCAAACAAAATTGACTGCGGCATCGAATTTTTCCTACTGTCTTTAATGCGGAAACTCACAATTAAAAAGCTCCAAGGTCTTTATTATTGAAAATACAAGCCAATTATACAACGATGTTTAAATAATGGCCGGTCTCTGTCGATTTCCGATTTCCGTCCGTCCGTCTTCACATGTCACGATACAATTTGCAAATATTTCACGGAACAACGATTCCGTCACCCTTCAGCGAGCAACCTATCAACCATCAACGCCATAATACACACACAAGTCGTGGTTAAGGCCCAACATGCTCGTACGTTAAATCGCAACTTAATTTCTTTAAACCCAGATAACACTTGACGAAATTGAAGTTTTTCTTTAAGTCCCGTTTTTGTAATGAAGAAATGAGTTTTTCTTAGAAATAAATAAATGGTTTTGAAATGAAGAGTTATGGGAAGCTAAGGAAATAATAAAATAAAATAAAATAAAAATTTCCGTATTTATTTATATAAAAATTTAAAAAATAAATTAAGTTTTATTTTATCGGGTGTGAAGTGACGTCCGGCTCTCGCCCAGACATACACTTAATAAATTCTGTTATTCTATTTTTTATATATATATATATATATATATATATATATATATATATATATATATATATATATATATATATATATATATATATATATATATATATATATATATATATATATATATATATATATATATATATATATATATATATATATATATATATATATATATATATATATGTATATATATATATATATATATATATATATATATATATATATATATTTATATATTTTTTTTTTTTTTTCAACGAATGAATACACCTTAACCTATTTTTAATTGAAGGTACACGCTTTAGGTCTACATGAAGATTACAAGTAGTTACATATGTATGAACAATATAGATGTAGAGTCAAAATATGAATAGCATTAAACACTTTTTTATTCGTTTTTAAAATACATTTGTTTTAGGAGTAAATCCACTCACAAGTAGGCATAGGCTATGAAACGTATAAAGTTGAAGCCTGAGTAGGGACATGATAAACGGTGTTACATAAGCCGTAGCTAGATTTCAGAGTCACTTGGACGTTAGGTAATTAAAAAAAAAAACAAAAAAACCCTGAGAGCACACCATATGCGACATCGACAACCACATGACATGAAAGAACGATAAACAAATTTATAAGGCGAATGTAGTCGGAAAAAAAGTAGAGGAAGACAGATGACAACTTGGCACGATCAGGTATGTCAAATACTTGAAGTCGGAAGTGGAAATAATCGACGGGTGTATATGAGGAGGGAATGTGGAAGAGGCGAAGAATGTTTGCAAAGACAGAATTTTTATTAACGATATTTTTAGTTTATTATATTTTGCGGTTGCGGTCGTGGCAATCGCTGGCTGTTATCCGCTAGTTACATATTATTACGAATATATTCACATTCAGGATTGCGGAAACGCCTTGTAGGCAGTGCAAAAATAATTCATTCTTGCTGACAAACAAGTATTTCCTTTTATATAAGAGAATATCTCATTCGCAATACAAGGACAACTCCATGTTTTGATATTAATTATTATCAGGATTATCCCAGAATTGATTGGACACACGTCACGTCGGATGACAATATTTTGGCAGTGACATGTCACATTCTTCCAAAACAAAAATGCGGACAAAAAATGTATCCTCACCCAGAGACATATTACCTTTTTAATGGTCGCATTAGTTTCATAAATTGCGTGTAATAAAGGCTTAAAGATGTTTATATTCAAATTATGGAAAATATTTACATAACTATGATTCCCATAGGTGGAAAATTTGAGTAATCTCCGAATGATTATATATTGTACAACAGGAACTTTGAATTTTAAGTATTCTGATGTCACTATTAAATTATGGTGCTGTATTTGTAAGCTCTTTAACAGGTGAAGATGTGTACATATATTTTAAATATTAATATCAAATGGTGATTTGAGTCTTATAAGTTGTATATTTTTTTTTTTCTTTTAAAAACAAAAAAATTAAAATTCGTGACAATTTTTTCGCCTTGTGAAACAATAAGGCTAAACAATTGTCACAATTTTTTTTAGTAGACTTAGTAGACTTAAACAAGCGTTTGATTTTAATATTCAAAATATTTATTACTTCACGTGTTAAAGAGCTGACAAATACAGTACCATAATTTAATAGTGACAATTAAAATATTATATAAATATGGAGTTCTACAAATTTAACGCGAAATCGATAAATAAGGTGAAGTAATACATTTTTGAACTTCTATGATTCGATCAAATTTTATCGAAAAAACATTTTTTTTTGAAAATGAGAACATTATTTTTAAATGCTATTTTCTGGCGTTTCTCATGTGTGTGATTATAATCCAGGATTAAAACCTCACATACTAATAAAAGAGTTTCTGCTCAATAAAAAAATATTTTCATCTCACCAATAGATGTCTCTAGTGAAGTTCTAGTGATTCAAGAACAATGTTTCAAAATTGGTCCATATATATTGAACTTCCAAGAATTTGAGTATTGTGGTTGTCAATAATGGGTAGAATTGGTGAATGCTACAAGTGTGTAAAGTGATCACTTAAACCAGCCTATGACTGTCGTCAGCCCCGTAAATGCCCAGACTTCCATATTCTTCTCTCATCTTTGATGAGATGTCAAAAAAATAGGGTAATATATTACTTTGTTCCTTTGTGCTAGGTTTACTACTACATATCATTACGTCTGAAAGTTTTTCGAAGGCATTACCTATTGAATCACTTGCAACGCATTCTTTTATATCACTCTTTTTTCTTGATTTTCATACCATAAAGTTGGTACGAGAACTATTTATTTTCGCCATGTCGCCACACCGGCTATTTCCGACTTCGTAAATCTCTTCAACAGATTCTTTGATCTAAACTAACCTAACAAACATCTCTCGCATACTACGCGCCCAATACGCATCTCATGGCGGAAAAAAACACACGGTTTATTTATGAAATTCAGAAATAGTACCGCGAGATGGAAGCTGCGGACATTCGCCGTGAACTGTGAAAGCGTTGCGTCAAAATTACCTGCAAAAACATAACACCAACGAGATCAACATCAACACGCCCATTGAGAAGTGATGCTGAACATTGTTCCCGCTTGTCCTGCCATTAACAGGGAAATCTCATTTTAAATTATAAACACCAGCTATATTTATCGGCAGTTCTCGTCAGAACTTCGGGACGCGGATCTGACTTGGGAGGATGCAAGGGAGCTGGCAGCCGACAGAAAAGCCTGGAGACAGTTTGTGGACTCCATATGCTCCACCTAGGGAGCGGATATGGTTATTATATATTTATTATTTACAACATTTTGAGTGTGTCCAAATACTTGTTCACAAAATCTGGATTATCTCCAATCACAAATTAGTGATTCAAGAATAATGTTTAAAAATTGGTTCATATATATATATCGTAGTCGTACAGGAGAAAGTGACCAAGTATCAAAACGTAAAATGTTCAGGAGGGCTACTTAAGTCACTTTTACTTGGCAAGAAAATAAACACCAATGCAGTTAGTCATTTTTAACAAGTCAATATATTATACCTCCAAGTTTAAAATGGTTTGGGATTTTTTCAGGGCAATATTAAGCTAGTAAGATATCAAATAGTCAATGATCACGTATTTGTAAAACAATGCACTTGGTCACTTTCTCCTGTATGACTTCGATATATAGAACCTCCAAGAATTTGAGTAGTGTGGTTGTCAACATCGCGTAGAATTGGTGAATGTTACACGTGTGTAAAGTGATCACTTAAACCAGCCTATGACGGTCGTCAGCCCCGTAAATGCCAAGACTTCCATACTCTTCTTCATCTTTGATGAGATGTCAAAAAATATTATATTTATTATTGTCCGCCTCCGTAGTGTAATGGTCAGCGCGCTCGGCTACCGTACTGAAAGTCTCGGGTTCGATTCCCAGGGGGGGGTTGAATAAATACAAGCGATTATTCACTCTAATGTTTATTCAATATTACCCTGGACTGGTACCTGAAGCGGAGGGCTGATCACCTTTCCTTCGTGTGTTAACGATCAGGATAACACTGCGTTTACATGATCCAGTGCCCTATGCACCAGCCGGTGCGGATAAGGGTTTAAAAATAATAAGGCGATACTCGCAAACATACAATTCAGTAAACGAACGGCTACGCGAGGGGGCGGACGAGTCTCCGCGCACATTTTTTATTTTTTATTTTTTTTAGAATACAAATTAGAATTTGTTTTTTTTTTATACATTTTTTTAAAATAAAATTTCTTCTTGCCTTTCGATAACTCTTTACTTTTCAAAACCATATATTTATTTCGAAGAAAACTTATTTTTTTCAATACTAAAACGGTATTTTAAGCAAATAATTCAATCACGTCAAATATTACCTGGGTTTAAAGAAAATAAAGTCGTGGACTATTCATTATCCCGCCGTAAATAAGAAAAATTATGTGTCGTATTGTTTATCTGAAATAATCATTTTAGGTTATCTTTTGATGGTATTTCTATAAAAAAATTAACTTGTTCTATTTTTCTTATCAACATATTTATTTTCTTGTGTCAATCGGTTTACATACTATTTGTTCATTTAGAGACGCCTTCATACGTCTAATCAATAAAAAAATATAAACGATTTTTATTAACATATCGCCTACTCCTTTTAAGAACGTCATAAATCAAAAAACTTGATTTTTTAGGAGAACGTTTTTAAAGTTTAAAAATATAACACAATGTATTAAAAATAAATATCAAGCCACTTATTGAATTTTTTACTGTGCAACGGATCTTTTTAGGTAAAACCTGAAGGTTTTTTCTCCATTTGAAAAATATTTAGAATATTAAAAAAAATTAAAACATACCTTTTCTTCAAAATGCAAAAACAACACTTTCTGTCCTGTATCGGGTAAATATTAAGTTTAAAATATGGCACTTTTTCTGGGATATAGTACATTTTCTGGGCATTCCGAAAACCATGCACAACTGAAAATTGACGATTTTTGATTTATGACGTTCTTGAAAGGAGTGAGCGATATGTAATAATAAATAAATAGTAAAAACTCGAATCAAATATAAGAAAACTGCATATTTCGATGATTTTAAAACAGAATAATACGCTCGGCTACCGTTCTGGAGGTCCCGGGTTCGATTCCCAGGGGGCTCAAATAAATATAAGTGATTTTTTCACTCTAATATTTATTCAGCATTACCCTGGACTTGTACCTGAAGCTGAGGGCTGATCACCTTTCATTCATGTGTTTACGATCAAGATAACACTGCGTTTATATGATGCAGTGCCCTATGCACCATTGGGGTGCAGATAAGGGTTAGAGAGAGAATTTATCAAAATGGAAAATGCGGAGATATAAATTATATGAACACTTATTTTCTTCAAGAAAGAAGATTTTTCACTCGGTTTTATTTCATTATCTAATAAATTATAGTGTCCTTTTTACATAAATATGCATGTCTGTAAATAGCATAGCTCGTGTTACAGTAGTATAATATTTTCTGTTTACTTAACTATGGAGTTTGTGCAATGCAAATATGCATATGAAGCTGCAACGCGTAGATTACGAATTATAAAAATGTCGAGAAAATAAACACGTACTCATATACAATAAAATATATTTACCGTCCTTAATACAATTTCTCACTTTTAATAGTAACAATTCTTTTAAAAATCTCATTTATAAAAATAATCATTTTATATCTTCAAATATTAGATTTATTCATAAATTCGTCAAGGGACGTGTAATTAGCATTGTGCAAGCCGCACAAACTGATACGAGTATGGATATGCAGCCCTTACCATTATGTACTGCTATTCCTCTTTTCCTACATAATATTCCTCTTCCAGTTCCTTTTCCATAAATCCGCACCGTCGTTCACCCTGAGCTCCTTGATTGACGCCATCTGTATTCCATCAAATAAATTCTACTTTTATACCAAAAATCTGAAGTGTAGGACACCTTGCCTTTATGTACTCGTATATTTTCAATTTTATTTCATTTATTTACGAACGTCTATTAAATACAGTAATTTAATATTACATAACAAAGTTTAGAGGAAATAAAAAACAAAGCTATGACAAAAATTTGTTATTTAGTGGTTGTTTAAATCTTTTAAGCCAGATTTTTACCGAAGAAGTCCGAGTCCTGTTTCAAATTTACAACACACAAACGCGACAGGACTTAAATATAATGATGAAACACCTGTTTAAGAGTTTATTGATATAAACACGACTCGTTTCGAGAACTACAGATGTTTTCGAAACTAGTCTTCTAAAAAATACACTAAAAATGGTCTTATACAAGTGTTTTATTTTTATATTTAAACCATCATGTTTTCCCACAAAGCAAATTGATGTCAAATTAAAAAAGCGCCTTAGCACCAACAAATTCATAATTCGTTATGTAATTGACGGTATATCGTGTCGATCCGATGCATTGCCCTATCCATTGAGGCAAATCAAAAAAGAAAAAGAAAATTAAGTTTTCTTTCAAAAAGCTGTCAGCGAAAATTTGTAAAAAAAATGTTTTTATATCTCCTAAACCTTCCACGTTTTGGAATCACGATCGTTTACCTCGCACCTACAGATATCATCTGACAACTAGATAAACCAAACCAAACATCGAGTCTAAAAAGGAAATTTGCAATATTATCGCAAGAAAATGTTCATGGATCGGTAGATCAAAGCTTACGATAATTACCATCCAAATATGGATGGATGGATAGCTTCAGGTTGATTGGTGCTGTTGAGTAATGCATAATAAATCTGGCATTTTATCTGTTACGTACCAACCTATGTACATTTATTCATTAATTTATATTTATCTAACACATCCAGCGGTACGATGACCCTATCACTCCAGGAATAGAGAGGAAAATATAGAGGAATCTAGGAAGACCAAGGAGTTATGTGGTAAAGTTAAAAGAAAACAAGCGCCGTGTAGTATAAGCCTGGCTTGGGACAGCGGGCGATGGAAGATGCTAGATATACAAGAGCCTAGCTCTTAAAATTAATATAATATTAATCATACACACATTTACAATCAAATATAACATAATATATTCTCTTTGGGTCTTGCTATAGCGAGGGTACATTATACGAGTGCTTGTTTCATAAATTATGTATTAATTCACAACATTTTGAGTGTGTCCAAATACTTGTTCACAAATCTGGGTTTCTCCACTTAGGAGTTATTTTTAAATTTTGACATCTCAATATAAGATAAGTTCAAACGCAAATATGCAAACAACATTCTTCAAAAGCTTTCAATTAAAATTCTAAATATGTATGCTTTATATGAAAATAATTTATGGAAGCATTAAGATATTTAGGAGTTACGCATGACGTGATCTTAATACTAGCGATGAATAAATATAAACTCGAAAAATGCAATGAATCATCGCATTTTTCATCTCTAAACCGCGTTCCCATAATATGTATATTTATCAAAGGAACTGAACGCTTCGTGTAATTAGCCAGATATAATACGAATTCCAAACATTTCCAAAATATCCCTCCTCTGATTCAACACCAACAGCAGCTCCAGGAACTCGATCATTTTAAGCATTATTACATTTTCTTAAAAGTCAGTTCGTTAGCCCATTCATCAGGAAGTCAGACCTACCCACTTGTAAGAACCTCTCGAGAGCAGACGGTTTTATTGATCATAAAGCTTCCACGTGCACAATGCATGCATGCATGCGAGCACTCGACGCGAATCATAAACAAACAATGGGGCTTTTTCTACATACCTTCACCGTCGCAATCCGCTTCTGAAATCCTTTTATTTCCTCCCCTTTCCGACGGTTGTTCGACCGCCGGTGCAGTGATAGAGACGCTGAAAGTCCGCACTCTTTCCCCTCCCTTACTAGTCTAGGGGTAAACCGATCGATAACGCATGGAGATGATAATACGGCACCCAATACTACAATAAAAATATCTAACACGATTTTATTCACAGCTGATAAGCATCTAAATTTCTATCTTGCTGTACCCGCAGTCTGCGAGCTGTTAGCTTATTACGACAACTGTCAAATCGCTGCAATACAATTTGCAACCGCTAGTAAGCTCACGACAAACCCACTTTTCTCGAGACACAGTGGAAATTATATTTTAACCACAAAAGTGCATAAATATCAGGCACGACTCTGATCCATTTATTGATACTTAATATTCATAATACTCCTTGTTTATTTCATATTTAAAGCGTCTCTCCAATACAACATTCGAATTTCACTTTGTAGATATACTAGTAATAATATTTTGGTAACACAACATTTTAAAAATATGTATAATTTCCGTTTTGAATGGTGTTTTAATCTGGTGAATGTGACGTTTGTTTTATTTATTATCAACTGAAACAACGCACTCGATTTCCCGCGGAGCGAGTGCAACTGACAAGGAGTTTTCCCCAGACTAACAAATTGTTTTTCCTACTACAATATTTAACAAGAAAATGCTACGCGCATGACGGGAAAACAATCGCGACACAACTGAATCTCAAATATTGAGATGTTCTTATTATTTACGGTAAGTAAACAATTTTTTTTTTTTAATATTAAAATCCAACACTGATTTTTTAGAGTTTGTTATTTCACATAAGTTTGATAATGCAATAACAAGACAAAGCAATTAGCGCTGTTTTTATTTTTTGTGTTTTTAATAATAAAATACAATTTAGTAGACTCTAAGAAATCTTTTGAATCTGTTTGATTTTGATATTTAAAAATAAATTTAAATGGAGTTCTACAAATTAAACGCCAAATCAATAAAAAAAAAGGGTGAGCATATTTTTTAATAATAAAATAATACTCTTTTTTTGTTTTCATGTACAATATATTTTTATTTATATAAAAATATAACAATATTTTTATATTACACGTATTATCTTTGTAGTAGACATTTAAAAAAATATATTATTAGACTTATGATGATGTCGGTAACGACGAAACCTGGTCACTGGTAAAATAAAATATATGTGGAAAAAACTATATATGTAGTTGTTATTTTATCCATATTTCATAAAACGCTGTTCCACCAAGACATATCAGTACAAAATTTCACGTTCTTATACCTACACAATATATTAATCACATGCGTTATCAATCGGGCCCAAGTCCAACATGTAGTAAGGGCGTTTGACAAATGGAGGTCAAAGAAAAGGAGACCAAGGAGAGAGGGGGAAATTTTGTATTCGAAATGCCCAAAAAGGTAGAGTGGGTTCGAACCCAGAAACTCTAACCCAAGAGTCAGCGATACTAACCACGGGACCACAACCTGACACCTACCTAAAAAATTATTATTATTTTTGTAACCATTATTTACACCCAATCATGCATAGGGCACGGCATCGCATCGACACATCTTGATCGTTAATTTGAAAGCGATGTGAACAGATTTGCGTTTCAGGCACCAGTCAAGGGTAGCATTTAAGAAATATAATAATGAAAAGGCACTTTTATGTATCTTGACCCCCTTAGGAAATTAGATAATTTTTTTAAAAATTTAATTTTATAAATTTTTGTAGTCCGATTTACAGGATTTTTTATTCATTACTTGCAACTTTATCATTTACAATTACTTATACCGCTAAAAATGCAGTTTATAAAATATTTTTATTATTATTTACCATTCTTACGCCAAGGTAAATAAATAATTTTTATTATAAAATATCCATTGTTTCGGTACCTACCTACTTATGAAATGGCGCATGGCAATAATTTCGTATTTGGCAGCTGTCAACTGTCACTTTAACTTTCAACTCATTTTGAGGTTATACAAATGTATACGCTTTGTTGGTCCGTTCATTGAATTTCATATCTTTTTATCAATTGAATAAATATACATAAAATGGATAAGGCAGAAGTAAAATCAAGGAATAAAAAGTAAGTAAATCTTTAATAACTTTATTTAGTGTGTGAAATGAAATAAATATATTGAAGCCATCCATCATTGGTGGAACAAATGGAGTTCTGTGATTTTTTTGCGAATTTGTGGCATAGCTGAGAAACCACAATAAAAGGAGGATGTTTGAATAAGTAACGCAAGTATGCGAGCGTTTTTGCCTAGAATTTTCAATTATGAATAACAAGAAATTATAGTAACTTTAAACGTAAAGAGTAAATCCATTCATGAGTAGGTGTAGGCTATAAAACTTTTAAAGTTGAAGCCTAGTAGGGCCATGATTAGCGGTGATGCATAATCCAGATGTCATAGTCACTTGGACATTAAGTGTATAGGACATGTCGCTCACTCCTTTCAAGAACGTCATAAATCAAAAAACGTGATTTTTCAGGAGAACATTTTTAAAGTTTAAAAATATAATACAATTTATTACAAATAAATATCAAGCCACTTATTGAACTTTTTACTGTGCAACAGATCTTTTTAGGTTAAACCTGAAGGTTTTTTCTCCCTTTAAAAAATAACTGGTTTATTTTTAAAAAAATTAAACAATACCTTATCTTCAAAATACAAAAACAACACTTTTTGCCCTGTAGCGGGTAAATGTTAAGTTAAAAATATGCCTCTTTTGCTGGAATATAAATCATTTTTTGGGCATTTCGAAAACATGCATAACTGAAAATTCACGACTTTTGATTTATGACGTTCTTGAAAGGAGTGAGCGATGTATGTACTTGGACATAGTAACTCAATAAAAAAGTAACGCAAGCAGGCACTGTTTGTGGCAACACAAATTGCCTTTTTAAAAAAAAAATAGTGGTAGCCATCTTTGTTTCATTTATTTGTTATAGAGTATAAGACTTTTAATTAATTAAATAATTATTTTCTTGATTAATATATCCTCAAAACAATATGGCTTCCAAATGTATAGAGACGGCTTCTCATCTCACATTTAATTGATCCGCAAGTTGTTGCATTTGAGCATCAATCTCATCCAACAATGCTTGCAATTTGGCATTTTCAGATATTCTTTTTTGTCTTTCACATTCTTTGTTATTCCCGTCAAAATTATCCACTTAAATTTTATTATTTCATAGCTCTGTGATTTACTGAGGGCACGCTCTCTGTAAGCTTTGACAAGCATTCAATGAGATTCTGTAACAGTTTTCTTTAAATTCAATTCAAACCCTTATCTGCACCCCAATGGTGCATAGGGCACTGCATTATACAAACACAGTGTTATCTTGATCGAACTCACGAAGGAAAGATGATCTAACTTCTGCTTCAGGTCCAGTCCAGGGTAATATTGAATAAATATTAGAGTGAAAAAATCACTTTCTTTAAATAGTAACATAAAATCATTGCTGTCTACAAATCATAGTTTTTAGGCACAAAAAAACAGACATATTCCACGCCACGTAAACATATATTGTTGTATTAAACTTTTGATGTGAGTTAAAAGTTTTTGTTAAATGTAAAGACAAGAAAATGGTAATATTTATTGATTTGACATCAACTTTGTGGAATGACATGTAGATTATTAAAAATTAAACACTTGTTTGTATTAGACCACAAATTGAATTTTATTTCATTTCACACGACTAGTTTTGAAAACTACAGATGTTTTCACCGACAGGTGATCACAAAAACTTTTTTTTAACTAATCGTGCTTCTTAGTAATTTTATAAAAGTGTTTAATTTTTAATAATCAACAAAAAAATGCCACCAATGACGCGGTTTGACAATCAATAAACAGACCTAGTATAAATAATTTCAAATTATTATTTTCATTTGCCTCTCTCTCTAACCCTTATCGCATTGACGCAATGTTATCTTGATCGTAATTATTTGAAGGCAAGGTGATCACTTCTGCACTTCAGGGACCAGTCCAGGGTGATATCAAATAAATATTAGAGTGTTAATTCACTAATATTTATTCTCACCCCCTAATTTGCCTAATTAATTATTAT